>NW_027412059.1:0-74630 GCF_047663935.1 Musca autumnalis
TTGACCGGGCATGACTTTCCCAATACAAAAGTTGACCGGGCATGACTTTTCCCATACAAAAGTTGACCGGGCATGACTTTCCTAATACAAAAGTTGACCGGGCATGACTTTCCCAGTACAAAAGATCACCGGGCATGACTTTCCCAATACAAAAGTTCACCGGGCATGACTTTCCCAGTACAAAAGATCAGCGGGCATGACTTTCCCAATACAAAAGTTGACCGGGCATTACTTTCCCAATACAAAAGTTGACCGGGCATGACTTTCCCAATACAAAAGTTCACCGGGCATGACTTTCCCAGTACAAAAGATTACCGGGCATGACTTTCCCAATACAAAAGTTCACCGGGCATGACTTTCCCAATACAAAAGTTCACCGGACATGACTTTCCCAATACAAAAGTTGACCGGGCATGACTTTCCCAATATAAAAGTTGACCGGGCATGACTTTCCCAATACAAAAATTCACCGGGCATGACTTTTCCCATACAAAAGTTGACCGGGCATGACTTTCCCAATACAAAAGTTGACCGGGCATGACTTTTCCCATACAAAAGTTCACCGGGCATGACTTTCCCAATACAAAAGTTGACCGGGCATGACTTTCCCAGTACAAAAGATCACCGGGCATGACTTTCCCAATACAAAAGTTCACCGGGCATGACTTTCCCAATACAAAAGTTCACCGGGCATGACTTTCCCTGTACAAAAGATCACCGGGCATTACTTTTCCCATACAAAAGTTCACCGGGCATGACTTTCCCAGTACAAAAGATCACCGGGCATGACTTTCCCAATACAAAAGTTGACCGGGCATGACTTTCCCAATACAAAGTTGACCGGGCATGACTTTCCCAATACAAAAGTTCACCGGGCATGACTTTCCCAGTACAAAAGATCACCGGGCATGACTTTCCCATACAAAAGTTCACCGGGCATGACTTTCCCAATACAAAAGTTGACCGGGCATGACTTTCCCAGTACAAAAGATCACCGGGCATGACTTTCCCAATACAAAAGTTCACCGGGCATGACTTTCCCAATACAAAAGTTCACCGGGCATGACTTTCCCTGTACAAAAGATCACCGGGCATTACTTTTCCCATACAAAAGTTCACCGGGCATGACTTTCCCAGTACAAAAGATCACCGGGCATGACTTTCCCAATACAAAAGTTGACCGGGCATGACTTTCCCAATACAAAAGTTGACCGGGCATGACTTTCCCAATACAAAAGTTCACCGGGCATGACTTTCCCAATACAAAAGTTCACCGGGCATGACTTTCCCAGTACAAAAGATCACCGGGCATGACTTTCCCAATATAAAAGTTGACCGGGCATGACTTTCCCAGTACAAATGTTCACCGGGCATGACTTTCCCAATACAAAAGTTCACCGGGCATGACTTTCCTAGTACAAAAGATCACCGGGCATGACTTTCCCAATACAAAAGTTGACCGGGCATGACTTTCCCAATACAAAAGTTGACCGGGCATGACTTTCCCAATACAAAAGTTCACCGGGCATGACTTTCCCAATACAAAAGTTGACCGGGCATGACTTTCCCAGTACAAAAGATCACCGGGCATGACTTTCCCAATACAAAAGTTCACCGGGCATGACTTTCCCAATACAAAAGTTCACCGGGCATGACTTTCCCAATACAAAAGTTCACCGGGCATGACTTTCCCAATACAAAAGTTCACCGGGCATGACTTTCCCAATACAAAAGATCACCGGGCATGACTTTCCCAATACAAAAGTTCACCGGGCATGACTTTTCCCATACAAAAGGTCACCGGGCATGACTTTCCCAATACAAAAGTTCACCGGGCATGACTTTCCCAATACAAAAGATCACCGGGCATGACTTACCCAATACAAAAGTTGACCGGGCATGACTTTCCCAGTACAAAAGATCACCGGGCATGACTTTCCCAATACAAAAGTTCACCGGGCATGACTTTCCCAATACAAAAGTTCACCGGGCATGACTTTCCCAATACAAAAGTTCACCGGGCATGACTTTCCCAATACAAAAGTTCACCGGGCATGACTTTCCCTGTACAAAAGATCACCGGGCATGACTTTTCCCATACAAAAGTTCACCGGGCATGACTTTCCCAGTACAAAAGATCACCGGGCATGACTTTCCCAATACAAAAGTTGACCGGGCATGACTTTCCCAATACAAAAGTTGACCGGGCATGACTTCCCAACACAAAAGTTCACCGGGCATGACTTTCCCAATACAAAAGTTCACCGGGCATGACTTTCCCAGTACAAAAGTTGACCGGGCATGACTTTCCCAATACAAAAGTTGACCGGGCATGACTTTCCCAGTACAAATGTTCACCGGGCATGACTTTCCCATTACAAAAGTTCACCGGGCATGACTTTCCTAGTACAAAAGATCACCGGGCATGACTTTTCCCATACAAAAGTTCACAGGGCATGACTTTCCCAGTACAAAAGATCACCGGGCATGACTTTCCCAATACAAAAGTTGACCGGGCATGACTTTCCCAATACAAAAGTTCACCGGGCATGAATTTTCCCATACAAAAGTTCACCGGGCTTGACTTTTCCCATACAAAAGTTCACCGGGCATGACTTTCCCAATACAAAAGTTCACCGGGCATAACTTTCCCAGTACAAAGGTTCACCGGGCATGACTTTCCCAATACAAAAGTTGACCGGGAATGACTTTCCCAATACAAAAGTTCACCGGGCATGACTTTCCCAATACAAAAGTTCACCGGGCATGACTTTCCCAATACAAAAGTTCACCGGGCATGACTTTCCCAATACAAAAGTTCACCGGGCATGACTTTCCCAATACAAAAGTTCACCGGGCATGACTTTCCCAATACAAAAGTTCACCGGGCATGACTTTCCCAGTACAAAAGTTCACCGGGCATGACTTTCCCAATACAAAAGTTCACCGGGCATGACTTTCCCAATACAAAAGTTCACCGGGCATGACTTTCCCAATACAAAAGTTCACCGGGCATGACTTTCCCAATACAAAAGTTCACCGGGCATGACTTTCCCAATACAAAAGTTCACCGGGCATGACTTTCCTAATACAAAAGTTCACCGGGCATGACTTTCCCAATACAAAAGTTCACCGGGCATGACTTTCCCAGTACAAAAGTTCACGGGGCATGACTTTCCCAGTACAAAAGATCACCGGGCATGACTGTATCAATACAAAAGTTGACCGGGCATGACTTTCCCAATAACAAAAGTTCACCGGGCATGACTTTCCCAGTACAAAAGTTCACCGGGCATGACTTTCCCAGTACAAAAGTTCACCGGGCATGACTTTCCCAATACATAAGTTCACCGGGCATGACTTTCCCAATACAAAAGTTCACCGGGCATGACTTTCCCAATACAAAAGTTCACCGGGCATGACTTTCCCAGTGCAAAAGATCACCGGGCATGACTTTCCCAATACAAAAGTTCACCGGGCATGACTTTCCCAATACAAAAGTTCACCGGGCATGACTTTCCCAATACAAAAGTTCACCGGGCATGACTTTCCCAGTACAAAAGTTCACCGGGCATGACTTTCCCAATACAAAAGTTCACCGGGCATGACTTTCCCAATACAGAAGTTCACCGGGCATGACTTTCCCAATACAAAAGTTCACCGGGCATGACTTTCCAATACAAAAGTTCACCGGGCATGACTTTCCCAATACAAAAGTTCACCGGGCATGACTTTCCCAATACAAAAGTTCACCGGGCATGACTTTCCCAATACAAAAGTTCACCGGGCATGACTTTCCCAATACAAAAGTTCACCGGGCATGACTTTCCCAGTACAAAAGTTCACCCGGGCATGACTTTCCCAATACAAAAGTTGACCGGGCATGACTTTCCCAATACAAAAGTTCACCGGGCATGACTTTCCCAGTACAAAAGATCACCGGGCATGACTTTCCCAATACAAAAGTTCACCGGGCATGACTTTTCCCATACAAAAGTTGACCGGGCATGACTTTTCCCATACAAAAGTTCACCGGGCATGACTTTCCCAATACAAAAGTTCACCGGGCATGACTTTCCCAATACAAAAGTTCACCCAATACAAAAGTTCACCGGGCATGACTTTCCCAGTACAAAAGATCACCGGGCATGACTTTCCCAATACAAAAGTTGACCGGGCATGACTTTCCCAGTACAAAAGTTCACCGGGCATGACTTTCCCAGTACAAAAGTTCACCGGGCATGACTTTCCCAATACAAAAGTTCACCGGGCATGACTTTCCCAATACAAAAGTTCACCGGGCATGACTTTCCCAATACAAAAGTTCACCGGGCATGACTTTCCCAGTACAAAAGTTCACCGGGCATCCGGGCATGAATTTCCCAGTACAAAAGATCACCGGGCATGACTTTCCCAATACAAAGTTGACCGGGCATGACTTTCGCAGTTCAAAAGTTCACCGGGCATGACTTTCCCAGTACAAAAGCTCACCGGGCATGACTTTCCCAATACAAAAGTTCACCGGGCATGACTTTCCCAATACAAAAGTTCACCGGGCATGACTTTCCCAATACAAAAGTTCACCGGGCATGACTTTCCCAATACAAAAGTTCACCGGCATGACTTTCCCAATACAAAGTGGCATGACTTTTCCCATACAAAAGTTCACCGGGCATGACTTTTCCCATACAAAAGTTGACCGGGCATGACTTTCCCAATACAAAAGTTCACCGGGCATGACTTTCCCAATACAAAAGTTCACCGGGCATGACTTTCCCAGTACAAAAGTTCACCGGGCATGACTTTCCCAATACAAAAGTTTGAACCGGGCATGACTTTCCCAATACAAAAGTTCACCGGGCATGACTTTCCCAATACAAAAGTTCACCGGGCATGACTTTCCCAATACAAAAGTTCACCGGGCATGACTTTCCCAATACAAAAGTTGACCGGGCATGACTTTCCCAATACAAAAGTTCACCGGGCATGACTTTCCCAATACAAAAGTTCACCGGGCATGACTTTCCCAATACAAAAGTTCACCGGGCATGACTTTTCCCATACAAAAGTTCACCGGGCATGACTTTCCCAATACAAAAGTTCACCGGGCATGACTTTCCCAATACAAAAGTTCACCGGGCATGACTTTCCCAATACAAAAGTTCACCGGGCATGACTTTCCCAATACAAAAGTTCACCGGGCATGACTTTCCCAATACAAAAGTTCACCGGGCATGACTTTCCCAATACAAAGTTCACCGGGCATGACTTTCCCAATACAAAAGTTCACCGGGCATGACTTTGCCAATACAAAAGATCACCGGGCATGACTTTCCCAATACAAAAGTTGACCGGGCATGACTTTCCCAATACAAAAGTTCACCGGGCATGACTTTCCCATACAAAAGTTCACCGGGCATGACTTTCCTAATACAAAAGTTGACCGGGCATGACTTTCCAATACAAAAGTTCACCGGGCATGACTTTTCCCATACAAAAGTTGACCGGGCATGACTTTCCCAATACAAAAGTTCACCGGGCATGACTTTCCCAATACAAAAGTTCACCGGGCATGACTTTCCCAGTACAAAAGTTCACCGGGCATGACTTTCCCAATACAAAAGTTCACCGGGCATGACTTTCCCAATACAAAAGTTCACCGGGCATCACTTTCCCAGTACAAAAGATCACCGGGCATGACTTTCCCAATACAAAAGTTGACCGGGCATGACTTTCCCAATACAAAAGTTCACCGGGCATGACTTTCCAGTACAAAAGTTCACCGGGCATGACCTTTCCCAATACAAAAGTTCACCGGGCATGACTTTCCCAATACAAAAGTTCACCGGGCATGACTTTCCCAGTACAAAAGATCACCGGGCATGACTTTCCCAATACAAAAGTTGACCGGGCATGACTTTCCCAATACAAAAGTTCACCGCGCATGACTTTCCCAGTACAAAAGTTCACCGGGCATGACTTTCCCAATACAAAAGTTGACCGGGCATGACTTTCCCAATACAAAAGTTCACCGGGCATGACTTTCCCAGTACAAAAGATCACCGGGCATGACTTTCCCAATACAAAAGTTCACCGGGCATGACTTTCCCAGTACAAAAGATCACCGGGCATGACTTTCCCAATACAAAAGTTGACCGGGCATGACTTTCCCAATACAAAAGTTCACCGGGCATGACTTTCCCAGTACAAAAGATCACCGGGCATGACTTTCCCAATACAAAAGTTCACCGGGCATGACTTTCCCAACAAAAGTTCACCGGCATGACTTTTCCCAATACAAAAGTTCACCGGGCATGACTTTCCCAGTACAAAAGTTCACCGGGCATGACTTTCCCAATACAAAAGTTTCACCGGGCATGACTTTTCCCATACAAAAGTTCACCGGGCATGGCTTTCCCAATACAAAAGTTGACCGGGCATGACTTTCCCAATACAAAAGTTCACTGGGCATGACTTTCCCAGTACAATAGATCACCGGGCATGACTTTCCCAATACAAAAGTTCACCGGGCATGACTTTCCCAATACAAAAGTTCACCGGGCATGACTTTCCCAGAACAAAAGTTCAACGGGCATGACCTTTCCCAATACAAAAGTTCACCGGGCATGACTTTTCCCATACAAAAGTTCACCGGGCATGACTTTCCCTATACAAAAGTTCACCGGGCATGACTTTCCCAGTACAAAAGTTCACCGGGCATGACTTTCCCAATACAAAAGTTGACCGGGCATGACTTTCCCAATACAAAAGTTGACCGGGCATGACTTTCCAATACAAAAGTTCACCGGGCATGACTTTCCCAGTACAAAAGATCACCGGGCATGACTTTCCCAATACAAAAGTTTCACCGGCATGACTTTCCAATACAAAAGTTCACCGGGCATGACTTTCCCAATACAAAAGTTCACCGGGCATGACTTTCCCAGTACAAAAGTTCACCGGGCATGACTTTCCCAATACAAAAGTTCACCGGGCATGACTTTTCCCATACAAAAGTTCACCGGCATGACTTTCCCAATACAAAAGTTGACCGGGCATGACTTTCCCAATACAAAAGTTCACCGGGCATGACTTTCCCAGTACAAAAGATCACCGGGCATGACTTTCCCAATACAAAAGTTCACCGGGCATGACTTTCCCAATACAAAAGTTCACCGGGCATGACTTTCCAATACAAAAGTTCACGGGCATGACTTTCCCAGTACAAAAGATCACCGGGCATGACTTTCCCAATACAAAAGTTCACCGGGCATGACTTTCCCAATACAAAAGTTGACCGGGCATGACTTTCACAGTACAAAAGTTCACCGGGCATGACTTTCCGGTACAAAAGATCACCGGACATGACTTTCCCCAATACAAAAGTTCACCGGGCATGACTTTCCCAATACAAAAGTTCACCGGGCATGACTTTCCCAATACAAAAGTTCACCGGGCATGACTTTCCCAGTACAAAGATCACCGGGCATGACTTTCCCAGTACAAAAGATCAACCGGGCATGACTTTCCCCATACAAAAGTTCACCGGGCATGACTTTCCCAGTACAAAAGTTCACCGGGCATGACTTTCCCAATACAAAAGTTCACCGGGCATGACTTTCCCAATACAAAAGTTGACCGGGCATGACTTTCCCAATACAAAAGTTCACCGGACATGACTTTCCTAGTACAAAAGATCACCGGGCATGACTTTCCCAATACAAAAGTTCACCGGGCATGACTTTCCCAATACAAAAGTTCACCGGGCATGACTTTCCCAATACAAAAGTTCACCGGGCATGACTTTCCCAGTACAAAAGTTCACCGGCATGACTTTCCCAATACAAAAGTTCACCGGGCATGATTTTTCCCATACAAAAGTTCACCGGGCATGACTTTCCCAGTACAAAAGATCACCGGGCATGACTTTCCCAATACAAAAGTTCACCGGGCATGACTTTCCCAATACAAAAGTTCACCGGGCATGACTTTCCCAATACAAAAGTTCACCGGGCATGACTTTCCCAGTGCAAAAGATCACCGGGCATGACTTTCCCAATACAAAAGTTCACCGGGCATGACTTTCCCAATACAAAAGTTGACCGGGCAAGACTTTCACAGTACAAAAGTTCACGGCATGACTTTCCCAGTACAAAAGATCACCGGACATGACTTTCCCAATACAAAAGTTGACCGGGCATGACTTTCCCAATACAAAAGTTCACCGGGCATGACTTTCCCAGTACAAAAGTTCACCGGGCATGACTTTCCCAATACAAAAGTTGACCCGGCATGACTTTCCCAATACAAAAGTTCACCGGGCATGACTTTCCCAGTACAAAGATCACCGGCATGACTTTCCCAATACAAAAGTTGACCGGGCATGACTTTCCCAATACAAAAGTTGACCGGGCATGACTTTTCCCATACAAAAGTTCACCGGGCATGACTTTTCCAATACAAAAGTTCACCGGGCATGACTTTCCCAGTACAAAAGATCACCGGGCATGACTTTCCCAATACAAAAGTTGACCGGGCATGACTTTCCCAATACAAAGTTCACCGGGCATGACTTTCCCAGTACAAAAGATCACCGGGCATGACTTTCCCAATACAAAAGTTCACCGGGCATGACTTTCTCAATACAAAAGTCACCGGATGACTTTCCCAATACAAAAGTTCACCGGGCATGACTTTCCCAGTACAAAAGTTCACCGGGCATGACTTTCCCAATACAAAAGTTCACCGGGCATGACTTTCCCAATACAAAAGTTCACCGGGCATGACTTTCCCAATACAAAAGTTCACCGGGCATGACTTTCCCAATACAAAAGTTCACCGGGCATGACTTTCCCCAGTACAAAAGTTCACCGGGCATGACTTTCCCAATACAAAAGTTCACCGGGCATGACTTTCCCAATACAAAAGTTCACCGGGCATGACTTTCCCAGTACAAAAGATCACCGGGCATGACTTTCCCAATACAAAAGTTCACCGGGCATGACCTTTCCCATACAAAAGTTGACCGGGCATGACTTTTCAAATACAAAAGTTCACCGGGCATGACTTTCCCAATACAAAAGTTCACCGGGCATGGCTTTCCCAATACAAAAGTTCACCCAATACAAAAGTTCACCGGGCATGACTTTCCAAGTACAAAAGATCACCGGGCATGACTTTCCCAATACAAAAGTTGACCGGGCATGACTTTCCCAGTACAAAAGTTCACCGGGCATGACTTTCCCAGTACAAAAGTTCACCGGGCATGACTTTCCCAATACAAAAGTTCACCGGGCATGACTTTCCCAATACAAAAGTTCACAGGGCATGACTTTCCCAATACAAAAGTTCACCGGGCATGACTTTCCCAGTACAAAAGTTCACCGGGCATGACTTTCCCAGTACAAAAGATCACCGGGCATGACTCTCCCAATACAAAAGTTGACCGGGCATGACTTTCCCAGTACAAAAGTTCACCGGGCATGACTTTCCCAGTACAAAAGTTCACCGGGCATGACTTTCCCAATACAAAAGTTCACCGGGCATGACTTTCCCAATACAAAAGTTCACCGGGCATGACTTTCCCAATACAAATGTTCACCGGGCATGATTTCCCAGTACAAAAGATCACCGGGCATGACTTTCCCAATACAAAAGTTCACCGGGCATGACTTTCCCAATACAAAAGTTGACCGGGCATGACTTCACAGTACAAAAGTTCACCGGGCATGACTTTCCCGGTACAAAAGATCACCGGGCATGACTTTCCCAATACAAAAGTTCACCGGGCATGACTTTCCCAATACAAAAGTTCACCGGGCATGACTTTCCAATACAAAAGTTCACCGGGCATGACTTTCCCAGTACAAAGATCACCGGGCATGACTTTCCCAGTACAAAAGATCACCGGGCATGACTTTCCCCATACAAAAGTTCACCGGGCATGACTTTCCCAGTACAAAAGTTCACCGGGCATGACTTTCCCAATACAAAAGTTCACCGGGCATGACTTTCCCAATACAAAAGTTGGACCGGGCATGACTTTCCCAATACAAAAGTTCACCGGACATGACTTTCCTAGTACAAAAGATCACCGGGCATGACTTTCCCAATACAAAAGTTCACCGGGCATGACTTTCCCAATACAAAAGTTCACCGGGCATGACTTTCCCAATACAAAAGTTCACCGGGCATGACTTTCCCAGTACAAAAGTTCACCGGGCATGACTTTCCCAATACAAAAGTTCACCGGGCATGACTTTTCCATACAAAAAGTTCACCGGGCATGACTTTCCCAATACAAAAGTTGACCGGGCATGACTTTCCCAATACAAAAGTTCACCGGGCATGACTTTCCCAGTACAAAAGATCACCGGGCATGACTTTCCCAATACAAAAGTTCACGGGCATGACTTTCCCAATACAAAGTTCACCGGGCATGACTTTCCCAATACAAAAGTTCACCGGGCATGACTTTCCCAGTGCAAAAGATCACCGGGCATGACTTTCCCAATACAAAAGTTCACCGGGCATGACTTTCCCAATACAAAAGTTGACCGGGCATGACTTTCACAGTACAAAAGTTCACCGGGCATGACTTTCCCAGTACAAAAGATCACCGGACATGACTTCCCAATACAAAAGTTGACCGGGCATGACTTTCCCAATACAAAAGTTCACGGGCATGACTTTCCAGTACAAAAGTTCACCGGGCATGACTTTCCCAATACAAAAGTTGACCCGGCATGACTTTCCCAATACAAAAGTTCACCGGGCATGACTTTCCCAGTACAAAAGATCACCGGGCATGACTTTCCCAATACAAAAGTTGACCGGGCATGACTTTCCCAATACAAAAGTTGACCGGGCATGACTTTTCCATACAAAAGTTCACTGGCATGACTTTTCCAATACAAAAGTTCACCGGGCATGACTTTCCCAGTACAAAAGATCACCGGGCATGACTTTCCCAATACAAAAGTTGACCGGGCATGACTTTCCCAATACAAAAGTTCACCGGGCATGACTTTCCCAGTACAAAAGTTCACCGGGCATGACTTTCCCAGTACAAAAGATCACCGGGCATGACTTTCTCAATACAAAAGTTCACCGGGCATGACTTTCCAATACAAAAGTTCACCGGGCATGACTTTCCCAGTACAAAAGTTCACCGGGCATGACTTTCCCAATACAAAAGTTCACCGGGCATGACTTTCCCAATACAAAAGTTCACCGGGCATGACTTTCCCAGTACAAAAGTTCACCGGGCATGACTTTCCCAATACAAAAGTTCACCGGGCATGACTTTCCCAATACAAAAGTTCACCGGGCATGACTTTCCCATTACAAAAGTTCACCGGGCATGACTTTCCCAATACAAAAGTTCACCGGGCATGACTTTCCCAATACAAAAGTTCACCGGGCATGACTTTCCCAATACAAAAGTTCACCGGGCATGACTTTCCCAGTACAAAAGTTCACCGGGCATGACTTTCCCAATACAAAAGTTGACCGGGCATGACTTTCCCAATACAAAAGTTCACCGGGCATGACTTTCCCAGTACAAAAGATCACCGGGCATGACTTTCCCAATACAAAAGTTCACCGGGCATGACTTTTCCCATACAAAAGTTGACCGGGCATGACTTTTCAAATACAAAAGTTCGCCGGGCATGACTTTCCCAATACAAAAGTTCACCGGGCATGGCTTTCCCAATACAAAAGTTCACCCAATACAAAAGTTCACCGGGCATGACTTTCCCAGTACAAAAGATCACCGGGCATGACTTTCCCAATACAAAAGTTGACCGGGCATGACTTTCCCAGTACAAAGTTCACCGGGCATGACTTTCCCAGTACAAAAGTTCACCGGGCATGACTTTCCCAATACAAAAGTTCACCGGGCATGACTTTCCCAATACAAAAGTTCACCGGGCATGACTTTCCCATTACAAAAGTTCACCGGGCATGACTTTCCCAATACAAAAGTTCACCGGGCATGACTTTCCAATACAAAAGTTCACCGGGCATGACTTTCCCAATACAAAAGTTCACCGGGCATGACTTTCCCCAGTACAAAAGTTCACCGGGCATGACTTTCCCAATACAAAAGTTGACCGGGCATGACTTTCCCAATACAAAAGTTCACCGGGCATGACTTTCCCAGTACAAAAGATCACCGGGCATGACTTTCCCAATACAAAAGTTCACCGGGCATGACTTTTCCCATACAAAAGTTGACCGGGCATGACTTTTCAAATACAAAAGTTCACCGGGCATGACTTTCCCAATACAAAAGTTCACCGGGCATGGCTTTCCAATACAAAAGTTCACCCAATACAAAAGTTCACCGGGCATGACTTTCCCAGTACAAAAGATCACCGGGCATGACTTTCCCAATACAAAAGTTGACCGGGCATGACTTTCCCAGTACAAAAGTTCACCGGGCATGACTTTCCCAGTACAAAAGTTCACCGGGCATGACTTTCCCAATACAAAAGTTCACCGGGCATGACTTTCCCAATACAAAAGTTCACCGGGCATGACTTTCCCAATACAAAAGTTCACCGGGCATGACTTTCCCAGTACAAAAGTTCACCGGGCATGACTTTCCCAATACAAAAGTTCACCGGGCATGACTTTCCCAATACAAAAGTTCACCGGGCATGACTTTCCCCATTACAAAAGTTCACCGGGCATGACTTTCCCAATACAAAAGTTCACCGGGCATGACTTTCCCAATACAAAAGTTCACCGGCATGGACTTTCCCAATACAAAAGTTCACCGGGCATGACTTTCCAATACAAAAGTTCACCGGGCATGACTTTCCAAATACAAAAGTTCACCGGGCATGACTTTCCCAGTACAAAAGATCACCGGGCATGACTTTCCCAATACAAAAGTTGACCGGGCATGACTTTCCCAATACAAAAGTTCACCGGGCATGAATTTCCCAGTACAAAAGATCACCGGGCATGACTTTTCCAATACAAAAGTTGACCGGGCATGACTTTCCCAATACAAAAGTTCACCGGGCATGACTTTCCAGTACAAAAGTTCACCGGGCATGACTTTCCCAATACAAAAGTTGACCCGGCATGACTTTCCCAATACAAAAGTTCACCGGGCATGACTTTCCCAGTACAAAAGATCACCGGGCATGACTTTCCCAATACAAAAGTTCACCGGGCATGACTTTCCCAATACAAAAGTTGACCGGGCATGACTTTTCCCATACAAAAGTTCACCGGGCATGACTTTCCCAATACAAAAGTTCACCGGGCATGACTTTCCCAGTACAAAAGATCACCGGGCATGACTTTCCCAATACAAAAGTTGACCGGGCATGACTTTCCCAATACAAAAGTTCACCGGGCATGACTTTCCCAGTACAAAAGATCACCGGGCATGACTTTCCCAATACAAAAGTTCACCGGGCATGACTTTCCCAATACAAAAAGTTCACCGGGCATGACTTTCCCAATACAAAAAGTTCACCGGCATGACTTTCCCAGTACAAAAGTTCACCGGGCATGACTTTCCCAATACAAAAGTTCACCGGGCATGACTTTCCCAATACAAAAGTTCACCGGGCATGACTTTCCCAGTACAAAAGTTCACCGGGCATGACTTTCCCAATACAAAAGTTCACCGGGCATGACTTTCCCCAATACAAAAGTTCACCGGGCATGACTTTCCCCAATACAAAAGTTCACCGGGCATGACTTTCCCATTACAAAAGTCACCGGGCATGACTTTCCCAATACAAAAGTTCACCGGGCATGACTTTCCTAATACAAAAGTTCACCGGGCATGACTTTCCCAATACAAAAGTTCACCGGGCATGACTTTCCCAGTACAAAAGTTGACCGGGCATGACTTTCCCAATACAAAAGTTCACCGGCATGACTTTCCCAGTACAAAAGATCACCGGGCATGACTTTCCCAATACAAAAGTTCACCGGGCATGACTTTTTTCATACAAAAGTTGACCGGGCATGACTTTTCCCATACAAAAGTTCACCGGGCATGACTTTCCCAATACAAAAGTTCACCGGGCATGGCTTTCCCAATACAAAAGTTCACCCAATACAAAAATTCACCGGGCATGACTTTCACAGTACAAAAGTTCACCGGGCATGACTTTCCCAGTACAAAAGATCACCGGGCATGACTTTCCCAATACAAAAGTTGACCGGGCATGACTTTCCCAATACAAAAGTTCACCGGGCATGACTTTCCCAGTACAAAAGTTCACCGGGCATGACTTTCCCAATACAAAAGTTGACCCGGCATGACTTTCCCAATACAAAAGTTCACCGGGCATGACTTTCCCAGTACAAAAGATCACCGGGCATGACTTTCCCAATACAAAAGTTGACCGGGCATGACTTTCCCAATACAAAAGTTGAACCGGGCATGACTTTTCCCATACAAAAGTTCACCGGGCATGACTTTCCCAATACAAAAGTTCACCGGGCATGACTTTCCCAATACAAAAGTTCACCGGGCATGACTTTCCCAATACAAAAGTTGACCGGGCATGACTTTCCCAATACAAAAGTTCACCGGACATGACTTTCCCAGTACAAAAGATCACCGGGCATGACTTTCCCAATACAAAAGTTCACCGGCATGACTTTCCCAATACAAAAGTTCACCGGGCATGACTTTCCCAATACAAAAGTTCACCGGGCATGAACTTTCCCAGTACAAAAGTTCACCGGGCATGACTTTCCCAATACAAAAGTTCACCGGGCATGACTTTTCCCATACAAAAGTTCACCGGGCATGACTTTCCCAATACAAAAGTTGACCGGGCATGACTTTCCCAATACAAAAGTTCACCGGGCATGACTTTCCCAGTACAAAAGATCACCGGGCATGACTTTCCCAATACAAAAGTTCACCGGGCATGATTTTCCCAATACAAAAGTTCAACGGGCATGACTTTCCCAATACAAAAGTTCACCGGGCATGACTTTCCCAGTGCAAAAGATCACCGGGCATGACTTTCCCAATACAAAAGTTCACCGGGCATGACTTTCCCAATACAAAACTTGACCGGGCATGACTTTCACAGTACAAAAGTTCACCGGGCATGACTTTCCCAGTACAAAAGATCACCGGGCATGACTTTCCCAATACAAAAGTTGACCGGGCATGACTTTCCCAATACAAAAGTTCACCGGGCATGACTTTCCCAGTACAAAAGTTCACCGGGCATGACTTTCCCAATACAAAAGTTGACCCGGCATGACTTTCCCAATACAAAAGTTCACCGGGCATGACTTTCCCAGTACAAAAGATCACCGGGCATGACTTTCCCAATACAAAAGTTGACCGGGCATGACTTTTCCCATACAAAAGTTCACCGGGGCATGACTTTCCCATACAAAAGTTCACCGGGCATGACTTTCCCAATACAAAGTTCACCGGGCATGACTTTTCCCAGTACAAAAGATCACCGGGCATGACTTTCCCAATACAAAAGTTGACCGGGCATGACTTTCCCAATACAAAAGTTCACCGGGCATGACTTTCCCAGTACAAAAGATCACCGGGCATGACTTTTCCCAATACAAAAGTTCACCGGGCATGACTTTCCCAATACAAAAGTTCACCGGGCATGACTTTCCCAATACAAAAGTTCACCGGGCATGACTTTCCCAGTACAAAAGTTCACCGGGCATGACTTTCCCAATACAAAAGTTCACCGGGGCATGACTTTCCCAATACAAAAGTTCACCGGGCATGACTTTCCCAGTACAAAAGTTCACCGGGCATGACTTTCCCAATACAAAAGTTCACCGGGCATGACTTTCCCAATACAAAAGTTCACCGGGCATGACTTTCCCATTACAAAAGTTCACCGGGCATGACTTTCCCAATACAAAAGTTCACCGGGCATGACTTTCCCAATACAAAAGTTCACCGGGCATGACTTTCCCAATACAAAAGTTCACCGGGCATGACTTTCCCAATACAAAAGTTCACCGGGCATGACTTTCCAAATACAAAAGTTCACCGGGCATGACTTTCCCCAGTACAAAAGATCACCGGGCATGACTTTCCCAATACAAAAGTTGACCGGGCATGACTTTCCCAATACAAAAGTTCACCGGGGCATGAATTTCCCAGTACAAAAGATCACCGGCATGACTTTTCCAATACAAAAGTTGACCGGGCATGACTTTCCCAATACAAAAGTTCACCGGGCATGACTTTCCCAGTACAAAAGTTCACCGGGCATGACTTTCCCAATACAAAAGTTGACCCGGCATGACTTTCCCAATACAAAAGTTCACCGGGCATGACTTTCCCAGTACAAAAGATCACCGGGCATGACTTTCCCAATACAAAAGTTGACCGGGCATGACTTTCCCAATACAAAAGTTGACCGGGCATGACTTTTCCCATACAAAAGTTCACCGGGCATGACTTTCCCAATACAAAAGTTCACCGGGCATGACTTTCCCAGTACAAAAGATCACCGGGCATGACTTTCCCAATACAAAAGTTGACCGGGCATGACTTTCCCAATACAAAAGTTCACCGGGCATGACTTTCCCAGTACAAAAGATCACCGGGCATGACTTTCCCAATACAAAAGTTCACCGGGCATGACTTTCCCAATACAAAAGTTCACCGGGCATGACTTTCCCAATACAAAAGTTCACCGGGCATGACTTTCCCAGTACAAAAGTTCACCGGGCATGACTTTCCCAATACAAAAGTTCACCGGGCATGACTTTCCCAATACAAAAGTTCACCGGGCATGACTTTCCCAGTACAAAAGTTCACCGGGCATGACTTTCCCAATACAAAAGTTCACCGGGCATGACTTTCCCAATACAAAAGTTCACCGGGCATGACTTTCCCATTACAAAAGTTCACCGGGCATGACTTTCCCAATACAAAAGTTCACCGGGCATGACTTTCCTAATACAAAAGTTCACCGGGCATGACTTTCCCAATACAAAAGTTCACCGGGCATGACTTTCCCAGTACAAAAGTTCACCGGGCATGACTTTCCCAATACAAAAGTTGACCGGGCATGACTTTCCCAATACAAAAGTTCACCGGGCATGACTTTCCCAGTACAAAAGATCACCGGGCATGACTTTCCCAATACAAAAGTTCACCGGGCATGACTTTTTTCATACAAAAGTTGACCGGGCATGACTTTTCCCATACAAAAGTTCACCGGGCATGACTTTCCCAATACAAAAGTTCACCGGGCATGGCTTTCCCAATACAAAAGTTCACCCAATACAAAAATTCACCGGGCATGACTTTCACAGTACAAAAGTTCACCGGGCATGACTTTCCCAGTACAAAAGATCACCGGGCATGACTTTCCCAATACAAAAGTTGACCGGGCATGACTTTCCCAATACAAAAGTTCACCGGGCATGACTTTCCCAGTACAAAAGTTCACCGGGCATGACTTTCCCAATACAAAAGTTGACCCGGCATGACTTTCCCAATACAAAAGTTCACCGGGCATGACTTTCCCCAGTACAAAAGATCACCGGGCATGACTTTCCCAATACAAAAGTTGACCGGGCATGACTTTCCCAATACAAAAGTTGACCGGGCATGACTTTTCCCATACAAAAGTTCACCGGGCATGACTTTCCCAATACAAAAGTTCACCGGGCATGACTTTCCCAATACAAAAGTTCACCGGGCATGACTTTCCCAATACAAAAGTTGACCGGGCATGACTTTCCCAATACAAAAGTTCACCGGACATGACTTTCCCAGTACAAAAGATCACCGGGCATGACTTTCCCAATACAAAAGTTCACCGGGCATGACTTTCCCAATACAAAAGTTCACCGGGCATGACTTTCCCAATACAAAAGTTCACCGGGCATGACTTTCCAGTACAAAGTTCACCGGGCATGACTTTCCCAATACAAAAGTTCACCGGGCATGACTTTTTCCCATACAAAAGTTCACCGGGCATGACTTTCCCAATACAAAAGTTGACCGGGCATGACTTTCCCAATACAAAAGTTCACCGGGCATGACTTTCCCAGTACAAAAGATCACCGGGCATGACTTTCCCAATACAAAAGTTCACCGGGCATGATTTTCCCAATACAAAAGTTCACCGGGCATGACTTTCCCAATACAAAAAGTTCACCGGGCATGACTTTCCCAGTGCAAAAGATCACCGGGCATGACTTTCCCAATACAAAAGTTCACCGGGCATGACTTTCCCAATACAAAACTTGACCGGGCATGACTTTCACAGTACAAAAGTTCACCGGGCATGACTTTCCCAGTACAAAAGATCACCGGGCATGACTTTCCCAATACAAAAGTTGACCGGGCATGACTTTCCCAATACAAAAGTTCACCGGGCATGACTTTCCCAGTACAAAAGTTCACCGGGCATGACTTTCCCCAATACAAAAGTTGACCCGGCATGACTTTCCCAATACAAAAGTTCACCGGGCATGACTTTCCCAGTACAAAAGATCACCGGGCATGACTTTCCCAATACAAAAGTTGACCGGGCATGACTTTTCCCATACAAAAGTTCACCGGGCATGACTTTCCCATACAAAAGTTGACCGGGCATGACTTTCCCAATACAAAAGTTCACCGGGCATGACTTTCCCAGTACAAAAGATCACCGGGCATGACTTTCCCAATACAAAAGTTGACCGGGCATGACTTTCCAATACAAAAGTTCACCGGGCATGACTTTCCCAGTACAAAAGATCACCGGGCATGACTTTCCCAATACAAAAGTTCACCGGGCATGACTTTCCCAATACAAAAGTTCACCGGGCATGACTTTCCCAATACAAAAGTTCACCGGGCATGACTTTCCCAGTACAAAAGTTCACCGGGCATGACTTTCCCAATACAAAAGTTCACCGGGCATGACTTTCCCAATACAAAAGTTCACCGGGCATGACTTTCCCAGTACAAAAGTTCACCGGGCATGACTTTCCCAATACAAAAGTTCACCGGGCATGACTTTCCCAATACAAAAGTTCACCGGGCATGACTTTCCCATTACAAAAGTTCACCGGGCATGACTTTCCCAATACAAAAAGTTCACCGGGCATGACTTTCCCAATACAAAAGTTCACCGGGCATGACTTTCCCAATACAAAAGTTCACCGGGCATGACTTTCCCAGTACAAAAGTTCACCGGGCATGACTTTCCCAATACAAAAGTTGACCGGGCATGACTTTCCCAATACAAAAGTTCACCGGCATGACTTTCCCAGTACAAAAGATCACCGGGCATGACTTTCCCAATACAAAGTCACGGGCATGACTTTTCCATACAAAAGTTGACCGGGCATGACTTTTCCCATACAAAAAGTTCCCGGGCATGACTTTCCCAATACAAAAGTTCACCGGGCATGGCTTTCCCAATACAAAAGTTCACCCAATACAAAAGTTCACCGGGCATGACTTTCCCAGTACAAAAGATCACCGGGCATGACTTTCCCAATACAAAGTTGACCGGGCATGACTTTCCCAGTACAAAAGTTCACCGGCATGACTTTCCCAGTACAAAAGTTCACCGGGCATGACTTTCCCAATACAAAAGTTCACCGGGCATGACTTTCCCAATACAAAAGTTCACCGGGCATGACTTTCCCAATACAAAAGTTCACCGGGCATGACTTTCCCAGTACAAAAGTTCACCGGGCCATGACTTTTCCCATACAAAAGTTGACCGGGCATGACTTTTCCCATACAAAAGTTCACCGGGCATGACTTTCCCAATACAAAAGTTCACCGGGCATGGCTTTCCCAATACAAAAGTTCACCCAATACAAAAGTTCACCGGGCAGACTTTCCCAGTACAAAAGATCACCGGGCATGACTTTCCCAATACAAAAGTTGACCGGGCATGACTTTCCCAGTACAAAAGTTCACCGGGCATGACTTTCCCAGTACAAAAGTTCACCGGGCATGACTTTCCCAATACAAAAGTTCACCGGGCATGACTTTCCCAATACAAAAGTTCACCGGGCATGACTTTCCCAATACAAAAGTTCACCGGGCATGACTTTCCCAGTACAAAAGTTCACCGGGCATGACTTTCCCAGTACAAAAGATCACCGGGCATGACTTTCCCAATACAAAAGTTGACCGGCCATGACTTTCCCAGTACAAAAGTTCACCGGGCATGACTTTCCCAGTACAAAAGTTCACCGGGCATGACTTTCCCAATACAAAAGTTCACCGGGCATGACTTTCCCAATACAAAAGTTCACCGGGCATGACTTTCCCAATACAAAAGTTCACCGGGCATGACTTTCCCAATACAAAAGTTCACCGGGCATGACTTTCCCAATACAAAAGTTCACCGGGCATGACTTTCCCAGTACAAAAGTTCACCGGGCATGACTTTCCCAGTACAAAAGTTCACCGGGCATGACTTTCCCAATACAAAAGTTCACCGGGCATGACTTTCCCAATACAAAAGTTCACCGGGCATGACTTTCCCAATACAAAAGTTCACCGGGCATGACTTTCCCAATACAAAAGTTCACCGGGCATGACTTTCCCAATACAAAAGTTCACCGGGCATGACTTTCCCAGTACAAAAGTTCACCGGGCATGACTTTCCCAGTACAAAAGATCACCGGGCATGACTTTCCCAATACAAAAGTTCACCGGGCATGACTTTCCCAGTTCAAAAGTTCACCGGGCATGACTTTCCCAGTACAAAAGTTCACCGGGCATGACTTTCCCAATACAAAAGTTCACCGGGCATGACTTTCCCAATACAAAAGTTCACCGGGCATGACTTTCCCAATACAAAAGTTCACCGGGCATGACTTTCCCAATACAAAAGTTCACCGGCCATGATTTTTCCAATACAAAAGTTCACCGGGCATGACTTTTCCCATACAAAAGTTGACCGGGCATGACTTTCCCAATACAAAAGTTCACCGGGCATGACTTTCCCAGTACAAAAGATCACCGGGCATGACTTTCCCAATACAAAAGTTCACCGGGCATGACTTTCCCAATACAAAAGTTCACCGGGCATGACTTTCCCAATACAAAAGTTCACCGGGCATGACTTTCCCAGTACAAGAGATCACCGGGCATGACTTTCCCAATACAAAAGTTCACCGGGCATGACTTTCCCAATACAAAAGTTGACCGGGCATGACTTTCACAGTACAAAAGTTCACCGGGCATGACTTTCCCAATACAAAAGTTGACCGGGCATGACTTTCCCAATACAAAAGTTCACCGGGCATGACTTTCCCAGTACAAAAGTTCACCGGGCATGACTTTCCCAATACAAAAGTTCACCGGGCATGACTTTCCCAGTACAAAAGATCACCGGGCATGACTTTCCCAATACAAAAGTTCACCGGGCATGACTTTCCCAATACAAAAGTTCACCGGGCATGACTTTTCCCATACAAAAGTTCACCGGGCATGACTTTCCAAATACAAAAGTTCACCGGGCATGACTTTCCCAGTACAAAAGATCACCGGGCATGACTTTCCCAATACAAAAGTTGACCGGACATGACTTTCCCAGTACAAAAGTTCACCGGGCATGACTTTCCCAGTACAAAAGTTCACCGGGCATGACTTTCCCAATACAAAAGTTCACCGGGCATGACTTTCCCAATACAAAAGTTCACCGGGCATGACTTTCCCAATACAAAAGTTCACCGGGCATGACTTTCCCAATACAAAAGTTCACCGGGCATGACTTTCCCAATACAAAAGTTCACCGGGCATGACTTTCCCAGTACAAAAGTTCACCGGGCATGACTTTCCCAGTACAAAAGATCACCGGGCATGACTTTCCCAATACAAAAGTTGACCGGGCATGACTTTCCCAGTTCAAAAGTTCACCGGGCATGACTTTCCCAGTACAAAAGTTCACCGGGCATGACTTTCCCAATACAAAAGTTCACCGGGCATGACTTTCCCAATACAAAAGTTCACCGGGCATGACTTTCCCAATACAAAAGTTCACCGGGCATGACTTTCCCAATACAAAAGTTCACCGGCCATGACTTTCCCAATACAAAAGTTCACCGGGCATGACTTTTCCCATACAAAAGTTGACCGGGCATGACTTTCCCAATACAAAAGTTGACCGGGCATGACTTTCCCAATACAAAAGTTCACCGGGCATGACTTTCCCAGTACAAAAGATCACCGGGCATGACTTTCCCAATACAAAAGTTCACCGGGCATGACTTTCCCAATACAAAAGTTCACCGGGCATGACTTTCCCAATACAAAAGTTCACCGGGCATGACTTTCGCAGTACAAGAGATCACCGGGCATGACTTTCCCAATACAAAAGTTTACCGGGCATGACTTTCCCAATACAAAAGTTGACCGGGCATGACTTTCACAGTACAAAAGTTCACCGGGCATGACTTTCCCAATACAAAAGTTGACCGGGCATGACTTTCCCAATACAAAAGTTCACCGGGCATGACTTTCCCAGTACAAAAGTTGACCGGGCATGACTTTCCCAATACAAAAGTTCACCGGGCATGACTTTCCCAGTACAAAAGATCACCGGGCATGACTTTCCCAATACAAAAGTTCACCGGGCATGACTTTCCCAATACAAAAGTTCACCGGGCATGACTTTTCCCATACAAAAGTTCACCGGGCATGACTTTCCAAATACAAAAGTTCACCGGGCATGACTTTCCCAGTACAAAAGATCACCGGGCATGACTTTCCCAATACAAAAGTTGACCGGGCATGACTTTCCCAATACAAAAGTTCACCGGGCATGAATTTCCCAGTACAAAAGATCACCGGGCATGACTTTTCCAATACAAAAGTTGACCGGGCATGACTTTCCCAATACAAAAGTTCACCGGGCATGATTTTCCCACTACAAAAGTTCACCGGGCATGACTTTCCCAATACAAAAGTTGACCCGGCATGACTTTCCCAATACAAAAGTTCACCGGGCATGACTTTCCCAGTACAAAAGATCACCGGGCATGACTTTCCCAATACAAAAGTTGACCGGGCATGACTTTCCCAATACAAAAGTTGTCCGGGCATGACTTTTCCCATACAAAAGTTCACCGGGCATGACTTTCCCAATACAAAAGTTCACCGGGCATGACTTTCCCAGTACAAAAGATCACCGGGCATGACTTTCCCAATACAAAAGTTGACCGGGCATGACTTTCCCAATACAAAAGTTCACCGGGCATGACTTTCCCAGTACAAAAGATCACCGGGCATAACTTTCCCAATACAAAAGTTCACCGGGCATGACTTTCCCAATACAAAAGTTCACCGGGCATGACTTTCCCAATAAAAAAGTTCACCGGGCATGACTTTCCCAGTACAAAAGATCACCGGGCATGACTTTCCCAATACAAAAGTTCACCGGGCATGACTTTCCCAATACAAAAGTTCACCGGGCATGACTTTCCCAGTACAAAAGTTCACCGGGCATGACTTTCCCAATACAAAAGTTCACCGGGCATGACTTTCCCAATACAAAAGTTCACCGGGAATGACTTTCCCATTACAAAAGTTCACCGGGCATGACTTTCCCAATACAAAAGTTCACCGGGCATGACTTTCCCAATACAAAAGTTCACCGGGCATGACTTTCCCAATACAAAAGTTCACCGGGCATGACTTTCCCAGTACAAAAGTTCACCGGGCATGACTTTCCCAATACAAAAGTTGACCGGGCATGACTTTCCCAATACAAAAGTTCTCCGGGCATGACTTCCCCAGTACAAAAGATCACCGGGCATGACTTTCCCAATACAAAAGTTCACCGGGCATGACTTTTCCCATACAAAAGTTGACCGGGCATGACTTTTCCCATACAAAAGTTCACCGGGCATGACTTTCCCAATACAAAAGTTCACCGGGCATGGCTTTCCCAATACAAAAGTTCACCCAATACAAAAATTCACCGGGCATGACTTTCACAGTACAAAAGTTCACCGGGCATGACTTTCCCAGTACAAAAGATCACCGGGCATGACTTTCCCAATACAAAAGTTGACCGGGCATGACTTTCCCAATACAAAAGTTCACCGGGCATGACTTTCCCAGTACAAAAGTTCACCGGGCATGACTTTCCCAATACAAAAGTTGACCCGGCATGACTTTCCCAATACAAAAGTTCACCGGGCATGACTTTCCCAGTACAAAAGATCACCAGGCATGACTTTCCCAATACAAAAGTTGACCGGGCATGACTTTCCCAATACAAAAGTTGACCGGGCATGACTTTTCCCATACAAAAGTTCACCGGGCATGACTTTCCCAATACAAAAGTTCACCGGGCATGACTTTCCCAGTACAAAAGATCACGGGGCATGACTTTCCCAATACAAAAGTTGACCGGGCATGACTTTCCCAATACAAAAGTTCACCGGGCATGACTTTCCCAGTACAAAAGATCACCGGGCATGACTTTCTCAATACAAAAGTTCACCGGGCATGACTTTCCCAATACAAAAGTTCACCGGGCATGACTTTCCCGATACAAAAGTTCACCGGGCATGACTTTCCCAGTACAAAAGTTCACCGGGCATGACTTTCCCAATACAAAAGTTCACCGGGCATGACTTTCCAAATACAAAAGTTGACCGGGCATGACTTTCCCAGTACAAAAGTTCACCGGGCATGACTTTCCCAATACAAAAGTTCACCGGGCATGACTTTCCCAATACAAAAGTTCACCGGGCATGACTTTCCTATTACAAAGGTTCACCGGGCATGACTTTCCCAATACAAAAGTTCACCGGGCATGACTTTCCCAATACAAAAGTTCACCGGGCATGACTTTCCCAATACAAAAGTTCACCGGGCATGACTTTCCCAGTACAAAAGTTCACCGGGCATGACTTTCCCAATACAAAAGTTGACCGGGCATGACTTTCCCAATACAAAAGTTCACCGGGCATGACTTTCCCAGTACAAAAGATCACCGGGCATGACTTTCCCAATACAAAAGTTCACCGGGCATGACTTTTCCCATACAAAAGTTGACCGGGCATGACTTTTCCCATACAAAAGTTCACCGGGCATGACTTTCCCAATACAAAAGTTCACCGGGCATGGCTTTCCCAATACAAAAGTTCACCCAATACAAAAGTTCACCGGGCATGACTTTCCCAATACAAAAGATCACCGGGCATGACTTTCCCAATACAAAAGTTGACCGGGCATGACTTTCCCAGTACAAAAGTTCACCGGGCATGACTTTCCCAGTACAAAAGTTCACCGGGCATGACTTTCCCAATACAAAAGTTCACCGGGCATGACTTTCCCAATACAAAAGTTCACCGGGCATGACTTTCCCAATACAAAAGTTCACCGGGCATGACTTTCCCAGTACAAAAGTTCACCGGGCATGACTTTCCCAGTACAAAAGATCACCGGGCATGACTTTCCCAATACAAAAGTTGACCGGGCATGACTTTCCCAGTACAAAAGTTCACCGGGCATGACTTTCCCAGTACAAAAGTTCACCGGGCATGACTTTCCCAATACAAAAGTTCACCGGGCATGACTTTCCCAATACAAAAGTTCACCGGGCATGACTTTCCCAATACAAAAGTTCACGGGGCATGACTTTCCCAATACAAAAGTTCACCTGGCATGACTTTCCCAATACAAAAGTTCACCGGGCATGACTTTCCCAGTACAAAAGTTCACCGGGCATGACTTTCCCAGTACAAAAGATCACCGGGCATGACTTTCCCAATACAAAAGATCACCGGGCATGACTTTCCCAATACAAAAGTTCACCGGGCATGACTTTCCCAATACAAAAGTTCACCGGGCATGACTTTCCCAATACAAAAGTTCACCGGGCATGACTTTAACAATACAAAAGTTCACCGGGCATGACTTTCCCAATACAAAAGTTCACCGGCCATGACTTTCCCAATACAAAAGTTCACCGGGCATGACTTTTCCCATACAAAAGTTGACCGGGCATGACTTTCCCAATACAAAAGTTGACCGGGCATGACTTTCCCAATACAAAAGTTCACCGGGCATGACTTTCCCAGTACAAAAGATCACCGGGCATGACTTTCCCAATACAAAAGTTCACCGGGCATGACTTTCCCAATACAAAAGTTCACCGGGCATGACTTTCCCAATACAAAAGTTCACCGGGCATGACTTTCCCAGTACAAGAGATCACCGGGCATGACTTTCCCAATACAAAAGTTCACCGGGCATGACTTTCCCAATACAAAAGTTGACCGGGCATGACTTTCACAGTACAAAAGTTCACCGGGCATGACTTTCCCAATACAAAAGTTGACCGGGCATGACTTTCCCAATACAAAAGTTCACCGGGCATGACTTTCCCAGTACAAAAGTTCACCGGGCATGACTTTCCCAATACAAAAGTTCACCGGGCATGACTTTCCCAGTACAAAAGATCACCGGGCATGACTTTCCCAATACAAAAGTTCACCGGGCATGACTTTCCCAATACAAAAGTTCACCGGGCATGACTTTTCCCATACAAAAGTTCACCGGGCATGACTTTCCAAATACAAAAGTTCACCGGGCATGACTTTCCCAGTACAAAAGATCACCGGGCATGACTTTCCCAATACAAAAGTTGACCGGGCATGACTTTCCCAATACAAAAGTTCACCGGGCATGAATTTCCCAGTACAAAAGATCACCGGGCATGACTTTTCCAATACAAAAGTTGACCGGGCATGACTTTCCCAATACAAAAGTTCACCGGGCATGACTTTCCCAGTACAAAAGTTCACCGGGCATGACTTTCCCAATACAAAAGTTGACCCGGCATGACTTTCCCAATACAAAAGTTCACCGGGCATGACTTTCCCAGTACAAAAGATCACCGGGCATGACTTTCCCAATACAAAAGTTGACCGGGCATGACTTTCCCAATACAAAAGTTGACCGGGCATGACTTTTCCCATACAAAAGTTCACCGGGCATGACTTTCCCAATACAAAAGTTCACCGGGCATGACTTTCCCAGTACAAAAGATCACCGGGCATGACTTTCCCAATACAAAAGTTGACCGGGCATGACTTTCCCAATACAAAAGTTCACCGGGCATGACTTTCCCAGTACAAAAGATCACCGGGCATGACTTTCCCAATACAAAAGTTCACCGGGCATGACTTTCCCAATACAAAAGTTCACCGGGCATGACTTTCCCAATACAAAAGTTCACCGGGCATGACTTTCCCAGTACAAAAGTTCACCGGGCATGACTTTCCCAATACAAAAGTTCACCGGGCATGACTTTCCCAATACAAAAGTTCACCGGGCATGACTTTCCCAGTACAAAAGTTCACCGGGCATGACTTTCCCAATACAAAAGTTCACCGGGCATGACTTTCCCAATACAAAAGTTCACCGGGCATGACTTTCCCATTACAAAAGTTCACCGGGCATGACTTTCCCAATACAAAAGTTCACCGGGCATGACTTTCCCAATACAAAAGTTCACCGGGCATGACTTTCCCAATACAAAAGTTCACCGGGCATGACTTTCCCAGTACAAAAGTTCACCGGGCATGACTTTCCCAATACAAAAGTTGACCGGGCATGACTTTCCCAATACAAAAGTTCACCGGGCATGACTTTCCCAGTACAAAAGATCACCGGGCATGACTTTCCCAATACAAAAGTTCACCGGGCATGACTTTTCCCATACAAAAGTTGACCGGGCATGACTTTTCCCATACAAAAGTTCACCGGGCATGACTTTCCCAATACAAAAGTTCACCGGGCATGGCTTTCCCAATACAAAAGTTCACCCAATACAAAAATTCACCGGGCATGACTTTCCCAGTACAAAAGATCACCGGGCATGACTTTCCCAATACAAAAGTTGACCGGGCATGACTTTCCCAGTACAAAAGTTCACCGGGCATGACTTTCCCAGTACAAAAGTTCACCGGGCATGATTTTCCCAATACAAAAGTTCACCGGGCATGACTTTCCCAATACAAAAGTTCACCGGGCATGATTTTCCCAATACAAAAGTTCACCGGGCATGACTTTCCCAGTACAAAAGTTCACCGGGCATGACTTTCCCAGTACAAAAGATCACCGGGCATGACTTTCCCAATACAAAAGTTCACCGGGCATGACTTTCCCAGTACAAAAGTTCACCGGGCATGACTTTCCCAGTACAAAAGTTCACCGGGCATGACTTTCCCAATACAAAAGTTCACCGGGCATGACTTTCCCAATACAAAAGTTCACCGGGCATGACTTTCCCAATACAAAAGTTCACCGGGCATGACTTTCCCAATACAAAAGTTCACCGGGCATGACTTTCCCAGTACAAAAGTTCACCGGGCATGACTTTCCCAGTACAAAAGATCACCGCGCATGACTTTCCCAATACAAAAGTTGACCGGGCATGACTTTCCCAGTTCAAAAGTTCACCGGGCATGACTTTCCCAGTACAAAAGTTCACCGGGCATATTTTCCCAATACAAAAGTTCACCGGGCATGACTTTCCCAATACAAAAGTTCACCGGGCATGACTTTCCCAATACAAAAGTTCACCGGGCATGACTTTCCCAATACAAAAGTTCACCGGCCATGACTTTCCCAATACAAAAGTTCACCGGGCATGACTTTTCCCATACAAAAGTTGACCGGGCATGACTTTCCCAATACAAAAGTTGACCGGGCATGACTTTCCCAATACAAAAGTTCACCGGGCATGACTTTCCCAGTACAAAAGATCACCGGGCATGACTTTCCCAATACAAAAGTTCACCGGGCATGACTTTCCCAATACAAAAGTTCACCGGGCATGACTTTCCCAATACAAAAGTTCACCGGGCATGACTTTCCCAGTACAAGAGATCACCGGGCATGACTTTCCCAATACAAAAGTTCACCGGGCATGACTTTCCCAATACAAAAGTTGACTGGGCATGACTTTCACAGTACAAAAGTTCACCGGGCATGACTTTCCCAGTACAAAAGATCACCGGGCATGACTTTCCCAATACAAAAGTTGACCGGGCATGACTTTCCCAGTACAAAAGATCACCGGGCATGACTTTCCCAGTACAAGAGATCACCGGGCATGACTTTCCCAATACAAAAGTTCACCGGGCATGACTTTCCCAATACAAAAGTTGACTGGGCATGACTTTCACAGTACAAAAGTTCACCGGGCATGACTTTCCCAGTACAAAAGTTCACCGGGCATGACTTTCCCAATACAAAAGTTCACCGGGCATGACTTTCCCAGTACAAAAGATCACCGGGCATGACTTTCCCAATACAAAAGTTCACCGGGCATGACTTTCCCAATACAAAAGTTCACCGGGCATGACTTTTCCCATACAAAAGTTCACCGGGCATGACTTTCCAAATACAAAAGTTCACCGGGCATGACTTTCCCAGTACAAAAGATCACCGGGCATGACTTTCCCAATACAAAAGTTGACCGGGCATGACTTTCCCAATACAAAAGTTCACCGGGCATGACTTTCCCAGTACAAAAGATCACCGGACATGACTTTCCCAATACAAAAGTTTACCGGGCATGACTTTCCCAGTACAAAAGATCACCGGGCATGACTTTCCCAATACAAAAGTTGACCGGGCATGACTTTCCCAATACAAAAGTTGTCCGGGCATGACTTTTCCCATACAAAAGTTCACCGGGCATGACTTTCCCAATACAAAAGTTCACCGGGCATGACTTTCCCAGTACAAAAGATCACCGGGCATGACTTTCCCAATACAAAAGTTGACCGGGCATGACTTTCCCAATACAAAAGTTCACCGGGCATGACTTTCCCAGTACAAAAGATCACCGGGCATAACTTTCCCAATACAAAAGTTCACCGGGCATGACTTTCCCAATACAAAAGTTCACCGGGCATGACTTTCCCAATAAAAAAGTTCACCGGGCATGACTTTCCCAGTACAAAAGATCACCGGGCATGACTTTCCCAATACAAAAGTTCACCGGGCATGACTTTCCCAATACAAAAGTTCACCGGGCATGACTTTCCCAGTACAAAAGTTCACCGGGCATGACTTTCCCAATACAAAAGTTCACCGGGCATGACTTTCCCAATACAAAAGTTCACCGGGAATGACTTTCCCATTACAAAAGTTCACCGGGCATGACTTTCCCAATACAAAAGTTCACCGGGCATGACTTTCCCAATACAAAAGTTCACCGGGCATGACTTTCCCAATACAAAAGTTCACCGGGCATGACTTTCCCAGTACAAAAGTTCACCGGGCATGACTTTCCCAATACAAAAGTTGACCGGGCATGACTTTCCCAATACAAAAGTTCACCGGGCATGACTTCCCCAGTACAAAAGATCACCGGGCATGACTTTCCCAATACAAAAGTTCACCGGGCATGACTTTTCCCATACAAAAGTTGACCGGGCATGACTTTTCCCATACAAAAGTTCACCGGGCATGACTTTCCCAATACAAAAGTTCACCGGGCATGGCTTTCCCAATACAAAAGTTCACCCAATACAAAAATTCACCGGGCATGACTTTCACAGTACAAAAGTTCACCGGGCATGACTTTCCCAGTACAAAAGATCACCGGGCATGACTTTCCCAATACAAAAGTTGACCGGGCATGACTTTCCCAATACAAAAGTTCACCGGGCATGACTTTCCCAGTACAAAAGTTCACCGGGCATGACTTTCCCAATACAAAAGTTGACCCGGCATGACTTTCCCAATACAAAAGTTCACCGGGCATGACTTTCCCAGTACAAAAGATCACCAGGCATGACTTTCCCAATACAAAAGTTGACCGGGCATGACTTTCCCAATACAAAAGTTGACCGGGCATGACTTTTCCCATACAAAAGTTCACCGGGCATGACTTTCCCAATACAAAAGTTCACCGGGCATGACTTTCCCAGTACAAAAGATCACGGGGCATGACTTTCCCAATACAAAAGTTGACCGGGCATGACTTTCCCAATACAAAAGTTCACCGGGCATGACTTTCCCAGTACAAAAGATCACCGGGCATGACTTTCTCAATACAAAAGTTCACCGGGCATGACTTTCCCAATACAAAAGTTCACCGGGCATGACTTTCCCGATACAAAAGTTCACCGGGCATGACTTTCCCAGTACAAAAGTTCACCGGGCATGACTTTCCCAATACAAAAGTTCACCGGGCATGACTTTCCAAATACAAAAGTTGACCGGGCATGACTTTCCCAGTACAAAAGTTCACCGGGCATGACTTTCCCAATACAAAAGTTCACCGGGCATGACTTTCCCAATACAAAAGTTCACCGAGCATGACTTTCCCATTACAAAGGTTCACCGGGCATGACTTTCCCAATACAAAAGTTCACCGGGCATGACTTTCCCAATACAAAAGTTCACCGGGCATGACTTTCCCAATACAAAAGTTCACCGGGCATGACTTTCCCAGTACAAAAGTTCACCGGGCATGACTTTCCCAATACAAAAGTTGACCGGGCATGACTTTCCCAATACAAAAGTTCACCGGGCATGACTTTCCCAGTACAAAAGATCACCGGGCATGACTTTCCCAATACAAAAGTTCACCGGGCATGACTTTTCCCATACAAAAGTTGACCGGGCATGACTTTTCCCATACAAAAGTTCACCGGGCATGACTTTCCCAATACAAAAGTTCACCGGGCATGGCTTTCCCAATACAAAAGTTCACCCAATACAAAAGTTCACCGGGCATGACTTTCCCAATACAAAAGATCACCGGGCATGACTTTCCCAATACAAAAGTTGACCGGGCATGACTTTCCCAGTACAAAAGTTCACCGGGCATGACTTTCCCAGTACAAAAGTTCACCGGGCATGACTTTCCCAATACAAAAGTTCACCGGGCATGACTTTCCCAATACAAAAGTTCACCGGGCATGACTTTCCCAATACAAAAGTTCACCGGGCATGACTTTCCCAGTACAAAAGTTCACCGGGCATGACTTTCCCAGTACAAAAGATCACCGGGCATGACTTTCCCAATACAAAAGTTGACCGGGCATGACTTTCCCAGTACAAAAGTTCACCGGGCATGACTTTCCCAGTACAAAAGTTCACCGGGCATGACTTTCCCAATACAAAAGTTCACCGGGCATGACTTTCCCAATACAAAAGTTCACCGGGCATGACTTTCCCAATACAAAAGTTCACGGGGCATGACTTTCCCAATACAAAAGTTCACCTGGCATGACTTTCCCAATACAAAAGTTCACCGGGCATGACTTTCCCAGTACAAAAGTACACCGGGCATGACTTTCCCAGTACAAAAGATCACCGGGCATGACTTTCCCAATACAAAAGATCACCGGGCATGACTTTCCCAATACAAAAGTTCACCGGGCATGACTTTCCCAATACAAAAGTTCACCGGGCATGACTTTAACAATACAAAAGTTCACCGGGCATGACTTTCCCAATACAAAAGTTCACCGGCCATGACTTTCCCAATACAAAAGTTCACCGGGCATGACTTTTCCCATACAAAAGTTGACCGGGCATGACTTTCCCAATACAAAAGTTGACCGGGCATGACTTTCCCAATACAAAAGTTCACCGGGCATGACTTTCCCAGTACAAAAGATCACCGGGCATGACTTTCCCAATACAAAAGTTCACCGGGCATGACTTTCCCAATACAAAAGTTCACCGGGCATGACTTTCCCAATACAAAAGTTCACCGGGCATGACTTTCCCAGTACAAGAGATCACCGGGCATGACTTTCCCAATACAAAAGTTCACCGGGCATGACTTTCCCAATACAAAAGTTGACCGGGCATGACTTTCACAGTACAAAAGTTCACCGGGCATGACTTTCCCAATACAAAAGTTGACCGGGCATGACTTTCCCAATACAAAAGTTCACCGGGCATGACTTTCCCAGTACAAAAGTTCACCGGGCATGACTTTCCCAATACAAAAGTTCACCGGGCATGACTTTCCCAGTACAAAAGATCACCGGGCATGACTTTCCCAATACAAAAGTTCACCGGGCATGACTTTCCCAATACAAAAGTTCACCGGGCATGACTTTTCCCATACAAAAGTTCACCGGGCATGACTTTCCAAATACAAAAGTTCACCGGGCATGACTTTCCCAGTACAAAAGATCACCGGGCATGACTTTCCCAATACAAAAGTTGACCGGGCATGACTTTCCCAATACAAAAGTTCACCGGGCATGAATTTCCCAGTACAAAAGATCACCGGGCATGACTTTTCCAATACAAAAGTTGACCGGGCATGACTTTCCCAATACAAAAGTTCACCGGGCATGACTTTCCCAGTACAAAAGTTCACCGGGCATGACTTTCCCAATACAAAAGTTGACCCGGCATGACTTTCCCAATACAAAAGTTCACCGGGCATGACTTTCCCAGTACAAAAGATCACCGGGCATGACTTTCCCAATACAAAAGTTGACCGGGCATGACTTTCCCAATACAAAAGTTGACCGGGCATGACTTTTCCCATACAAAAGTTCACCGGGCATGACTTTCCCAATACAAAAGTTCACCGGGCATGACTTTCCCAGTACAAAAGATCACCGGGCATGACTTTCCCAATACAAAAGTTGACCGGGCATGACTTTCCCAATACAAAAGTTCACCGGGCATGACTTTCCCAGTACAAAAGATCACCGGGCATGACTTTCCCAATACAAAAGTTCACCGGGCATGACTTTCCCAATACAAAAGTTCACCGGGCATGACTTTCCCAATACAAAAGTTCACCGGGCATGACTTTCCCAGTACAAAAGTTCACCGGGCATGACTTTCCCAATACAAAAGTTCACCGGGCATGACTTTCCCAATACAAAAGTTCACCGGGCATGACTTTCCCAGTACAAAAGTTCACCGGGCATGACTTTCCCAATACAAAAGTTCACCGGGCATGACTTTCCCAATACAAAAGTTCACCGGGCATGACTTTCCCATTACAAAAGTTCACCGGGCATGACTTTCCCAATACAAAAGTTCACCGGGCATGACTTTCCCAATACAAAAGTTCACCGGGCATGACTTTCCCAATACAAAAGTTCACCGGGCATGACTTTCCCAGTACAAAAGTTCACCGGGCATGACTTTCCCAATACAAAAGTTGACCGGGCATGACTTTCCCAATACAAAAGTTCACCGGGCATGACTTTCCCAGTACAAAAGATCACCGGGCATGACTTTCCCAATACAAAAGTTCACCGGGCATGACTTTTCCCATACAAAAGTTGACCGGGCATGACTTTTCCCATACAAAAGTTCACCGGGCATGACTTTCCCAATACAAAAGTTCACCGGGCATGGCTTTCCCAATACAAAAGTTCACCCAATACAAAAATTCACCGGGCATGACTTTCCCAGTACAAAAGATCACCGGGCATGACTTTCCCAATACAAAAGTTGACCGGGCATGACTTTCCCAGTACAAAAGTTCACCGGGCATGACTTTCCCAGTACAAAAGTTCACCGGGCATGATTTTCCCAATACAAAAGTTCACCGGGCATGACTTTCCCAATACAAAAGTTCACCGGGCATGATTTTCCCAATACAAAAGTTCACCGGGCATGACTTTCCCAGTACAAAAGTTCACCGGGCATGACTTTCCCAGTACAAAAGATCACCGGGCATGACTTTCCCAATACAAAAGTTCACCGGGCATGACTTTCCCAGTACAAAAGTTCACCGGGCATGACTTTCCCAGTACAAAAGTTCACCGGGCATGACTTTCCCAATACAAAAGTTCACCGGGCATGACTTTCCCAATACAAAAGTTCACCGGGCATGACTTTCCCAATACAAAAGTTCACCGGGCATGACTTTCCCAATACAAAAGTTCACCGGGCATGACTTTCCCAGTACAAAAGTTCACCGGGCATGACTTTCCCAGTACAAAAGATCACCGGGCATGACTTTCCCAATACAAAAGTTGACCGGGCATGACTTTCCCAGTTCAAAAGTTCACCGGGCATGACTTTCCCAGTACAAAAGTTCACCGGGCATATTTTCCCAATACAAAAGTTCACCGGGCATGACTTTCCCAATACAAAAGTTCACCGGGCATGACTTTCCCAATACAAAAGTTCACCGGGCATGACTTTCCCAATACAAAAGTTCACCGGCCATGACTTTCCCAATACAAAAGTTCACCGGGCATGACTTTTCCCATACAAAAGTTGACCGGGCATGACTTTCCCAATACAAAAGTTGACCGGGCATGACTTTCCCAATACAAAAGTTCACCGGGCATGACTTTCCCAGTACAAAAGATCACCGGGCATGACTTTCCCAATACAAAAGTTCACCGGGCATGACTTTCCCAATACAAAAGTTCACCGGGCATGACTTTCCCAATACAAAAGTTCACCGGGCATGACTTTCCCAGTACAAGAGATCACCGGGCATGACTTTCCCAATACAAAAGTTCACCGGGCATGACTTTCCCAATACAAAAGTTGACTGGGCATGACTTTCACAGTACAAAAGTTCACCGGGCATGACTTTCCCAGTACAAAAGATCACCGGGCATGACTTTCCCAATACAAAAGTTGACCGGGCATGACTTTCCCAGTACAAAAGATCACCGGGCATGACTTTCCCAGTACAAGAGATCACCGGGCATGACTTTCCCAATACAAAAGTTCACCGGGCATGACTTTCCCAATACAAAAGTTGACTGGGCATGACTTTCACAGTACAAAAGTTCACCGGGCATGACTTTCCCAGTACAAAAGTTCACCGGGCATGACTTTCCCAATACAAAAGTTCACCGGGCATGACTTTCCCAGTACAAAAGATCACCGGGCATGACTTTCCCAATACAAAAGTTCACCGGGCATGACTTTCCCAATACAAAAGTTCACCGGGCATGACTTTTCCCATACAAAAGTTCACCGGGCATGACTTTCCAAATACAAAAGTTCACCGGGCATGACTTTCCCAGTACAAAAGATCACCGGGCATGACTTTCCCAATACAAAAGTTGACCGGGCATGACTTTCCCAATACAAAAGTTCACCGGGCATGACTTTCCCAGTACAAAAGATCACCGGACATGACTTTCCCAATACAAAAGTTTACCGGGCATGACTTTCCCAATACAAAAGTTCACCGGGCATGACTTTCCCAATACAAAAGTTCACCGGGCATGACTTTCCCAGTACAAAAGTTCACCGGGCATGACTTTCCCAATACAAAAGTTCACCGGGCATGACTTTTCCCATACAAAAGTTCACCGGGCATGACTTTCCCAATACAAAAGTTCACCGGGCATGACTTTTCCAGTACAAAAGTTCACCGGGCATGACTTTCCCAATATAAAAGTTCACCGGGCATGACTTTTCCCATACAAAAGTTCACCGGGCATGACTTTCCCAATACAAAAGTTGACCGGGCATGACTTTCCCAATACAAAAGTTCACCGGGCATGACTTTCCCAGTACAAAAGATCACCGGGCATGACTTTCCCAATACAAAAGTTCACCGGGCATGACTTTCCCAATACAAAAGTTCTCCGGGCATGACTTTTCCCATACAAAAGTTCACCGGGCATGACTTTCCCAATACAAAAGTTAACCGGGCATGACTTTCCCAATACAAAAGTTCACCGGGCATGACTTTCCCAGTACAAAAGATCACCGGGCATGACTTTCCCAATACAAAAGTTCACCGGGCATGACTTTCCCAATACAAAAGTTCACCGGGCATGACTTTCCCAGTACAAAAGATCACCGGGCATGACTTTCCCAATACAAAAGTTCACCGGGCATGACTTTCCCAATACAAAAGTTGACCGGGCATGACTTTCACAGTACAAAAGTTCACCGGGCATGACTTTCCCAGTACAAAAGATCACCGGGCATGACTTTCCCAATACAAAAGTTGACCGGGCATGACTTTCCCAATACAAAAGTTCACCGGGCATGACTTTCCCAGTACAAAAGTTCACCGGGCATGACTTTCCCAATACAAAAGTTGACCGGGCATGACTTTCCCAATACAAAAGTTCACCGGGTATGTCTTTTCCAGTACAAAAGATCACCGGGCATGACTTTCCCAATACAAAAGTTCACCGGGCATGACTTTCCCAATACAAAAGTTCACCGGGCCTGACTTTTCCCATACAAAAGTTCACCGGGCATGACTTTCCCAATACAAAAGTTCACCGGGCATGACTTTCCCAGTACAAAAGATCACCGGGCATGACTTTCCCAATACAAAAGTTCACCGGGCATGACTTTCCCAATACAAAAGTTCACCGGGCATGACTTTTCCCATACAAAAGTTCACCGGGCATGACTTTCCAAATACAAAAGTTCACCGGGCATGACTTTCCCAGTACAAAAGATCACCGGGCATGACTTTCCCAATACAAAAGTTGACCGGGCATGACTTTCCCAATACAAAAGTTCACCGGGCATGACTTTCCCAGTACAAAAGATCACCGGGCATGACTTTCCCAATACAAAAGTTTACCGGGCATGACTTTCCCAATACAAAAGTTCACCGGGCATGACTTTCCCAATACAAAAGTTCACCGGGCATGACTTTCCCAGTACAAAAGTTCACCGGGCATGACTTTCCCAATACAAAAGTTCACCGGGCATGACTTTTCCCATACTAAAGTTCACCGGGCATGACTTTCCCAATACAAAAGTTGACCGGGCATGACTTTCCCAATACAAAAGTTCACCGGGCATGACTTTCCCAGTACAAAAGTTCACCGGGCATGACTTTCCCAGTACAAAAGTTCACCGGGCATGACTTTCCCAATACAAAAGTTCACCGGGCATGACTTTTCCCATACAAAAGTTCACCGGGCATGACTTTCCCAATACAAAAGCTCACCGGGCATGACTTTTCCAGTACAAAAGTTCACCGGGCATGACTTTCCCAATATAAAAGTTCACCGGGCATGACTTTTCCCATACAAAAGTTCACCGGGCATGACTTTCCCAATACAAAAGTTGACCGGGCATGACTTTCCCAATACAAAAGTTCACCGGGCATGACTTTCCCAGTACAAAAGATCACCGGGCATGACTTTCCCAATACAAAAGTTCACCGGGCATGACTTTCCCAATACAAAAGTTCGCCGGGCATGACTTTCCCAATACAAAAGTTCACCGGGCATGACTTTCCCAGTACAAAAGTTCACCGGGCATGACTTTCCCAATACAAAAGTTCTCCGGGCATGACTTTTCCCATACAAAAGTTCACCGGGCATGACTTTCCCAATACAAAAGTTAACCGGGCATGACTTTCCCAATACAAAAGTTCACCGGGCATGACTTTCCCAGTACAAAAGATCACCGGGCATGACTTTCCCAATACAAAAGTTCACCGGGCATGACTTTCCCAATACAAAAGTTCACCGGGCATGACTTTCCCAGTACAAAAGATCACCGGGCATGACTTTCCCAATACAAAAGTTCACCGGGCATGACTTTCCCAATACAAAAGTTGACCGGGCATGACTTTCACAGTACAAAAGTTCACCGGGCATGACTTTCCCAGTACAAAAGATCACCGGGCATGACTTTCCCAATACAAAAGTTGACCGGGCATGACTTTCCCAATACAAAAGTTCACCGGGCATGACTTTCCCAGTACAAAAGTTCACCGGGCATGACTTTCCCAATACAAAAGTTGACCGGGCATGACTTTCCCAATACAAAAGTTCACCGGGTATGTCTTTTCCAGTACAAAAGATCACCGGGCATGACTTTCCCAATACAAAAGTTCACCGGGCATGACTTTCCCAATACAAAAGTTCACCGGGCCTGACTTTTCCCATACAAAAGTTCACCGGGCATGACTTTCCCAATACAAAAGTTCACCGGGCATGACTTTCCCAGTACAAAAGATCACCGGGCATGACTTTCCCAATACAAAAGTTGACCGGGCATGACTTTCCCAATACAAAAGTTCACCGGGCATGACTTTCCCAGTACAAAAGATTACCGGGCATGACTTTCCCAATACAAAAGTTCACCGGGCATGACTTTCCCAATACAAAAGTTCACCGGGCATGACTTTCCCAATACAAAAGTTCACCGGGCATGACTTTCCCAGTACAAAGTTCACCGGGCATGACTTTCCCAATACAAAAGTTCACCGGGCATGACTTTCCCAATACAAAAGTTCACCGGGCATGACTTTCCCAATACAAAAGTTCACCGGGCATGACTTTCCCAGTACAAAAGTTCACCGGGCATGACTTTCCCAGTACAAAAGATCACCGGGCATGACTTTCCCAATACAAAAGTTCACCGGGCATGACTTTTCCCATACAAAAGTTGACCGGGCATGACTTTTCCCATACAAAAGTTCACCGGGCATGACTTTCCCAATACAAAAGTTCACCGGGCATGGCTTTCCCAATACAAAAGTTGACCGGGCATGACTTTCCCAGAACAAAAGTTCACCGGGCATGACTTTCCCAGTACAAAAGTTCACCGGGCATGACTTTCCCAATACAAAAGTTCACCGGGCATGACTTTCCCAATACAAAAGTTTACCGGGCATGACTTTCCCAATACAAAAGTTCACCGGGCATGACTTTCCCAATACAAAAGTTCACCGTGCATGACTTTCCCAATACAAAAGTTCACCGGGCATGACATTCCCAATACAAAAGTTCACCGGGCATGACTTTCCCAGTACAAAAGTTCACCGGGCATGACTTTCCCAGTACAAAAGATCACCGGGCATGACTTTCCCAATACAAAAGTTGACCGGGCATGACTTTCCCAGTACAAAAGTTCACCGGGCATGACTTTCCCAGTACAAAAGTTCACCGGGCATGACTTTCCCAATACAAAAGTTCACCGGGCATGATTTTCCCAATACAAAAGTTCACCGGGCATGACTTTCCCAATACAAAAGTTCACCGGGCATGACTTTCCCAATACAAAAGTTCACCGGGCATGACTTTCCCAATACAAAAGTTCACCGGGCATGACTTTTCCCATACAAAAGTTCACCGGGCATGACTTTTCCCATACAAAAGTTGACCGGGCATGACTTTCCCAATACAAAAGTTGACCGGGCATGACTTTCCCAATACAAAAGTTCACCGGACATGACTTTCCCAGTACAAAAGATCACCGGGCATGACTTTCCAATACAAAAGTTCACCGGGCATGACTTTCCCAATACAAAAGTTCACCGGGCATGACTTTCCCAGTACAAAAGTTCACCGGGCATGACTTTCCCAGTACAAAAGATCACCGGGCATGACTTTCCCAATACAAAAGTTCACCGGGCATGACTTTTCCCATACAAAAGTTGACCGGGCATGACTTTTCCCATACAAAAGTTCACCGGGCATGACTTTCCCAATACAAAAGTTCACCGGGCATGGCTTTCCCAATACAAAAGTTCACCGGGCATGACTTTCCCAGAACAAAAGTTCACCGGGCATGACTTTCCCAGTACAAAAGTTCACCGGGCATGACTTTCCCAATACAAAAGTTCACCGGGCATGACTTTCCCAATACAAAAGTTTACCGGGCATGACTTTCCCAATACAAAAGTTCACCGGGCATGACTTTCCCAATACAAAAGTTCACCGTGCATGACTTTCCCAATACAAAAGTTCACCGGCATGACATTCCCAATACAAAAGTTCACCGGGCATGACTTTCCCAGTACAAAAGTTCACCGGGCATGACTTTCCCAGTACAAAAGATCACCGGGCATGACTTTCCCAATACAAAAGTTGACCGGGCATGACTTTCCCAGTACAAAAGTTCACCGGGCATGACTTTTCCCAGTACAAAAGTTCACCGGGCATGACTTTCCCAATACAAAAGTTCACCGGGCATGATTTTCCCAATACAAAAGTTCACCGGGCATGACTTTCCCAATACAAAAGTTCACCGGGCATGACTTTCCCAATACAAAAGTTCACCGGGCATGACTTTCCCAATACAAAAGTTCACCGGGCATGACTTTTCCCATACAAAAGTTCACCGGGCATGACTTTTCCCATACAAAAGTTGACCGGGCATGACTTTCCCAATACAAAAGTTGACCGGGCATGACTTTCCCAATACAAAAGTTCACCGGACATGACTTTCCCAGTACAAAAGATCACCGGGCATGACTTTCCCAATACAAAAGTTCACCGGGCATGACTTTCCCTATACAAAAGTTCACCGGGCATGACTTTCCCCAATACAAAAGTTCACCGGGCATGACTTTCCCAGTACAAAAGATCACCGGGCATGACTTTCCCAATACAAAAGTTGACCGGGTATGACTTTCCCAATACAAAAGTTCACCGGGCATGACTTTCCCAGTACAAAAGATCACCGGGCATGACTTTCCCAATACAAAAGTTCACCGGGCATGACTTTCCCAATACAAAAGTTCACCGGGCATGACTTTCCCAATACAAAAGTTCACCGGGCATGACTTTCCCAGTACAAAAGTTCACCGGGCATGACTTTCCCAATACAAAAGTTCACCGGGCATGACTTTTCCCATACAAAAGTTCACCGGGCATGACTTTCCCAATACAAAAGTTGACCGGGCATGACTTTCCCAATTCAGAAGTTCACCGGGCATGACTTTCCCAGTACAAAAGATCACCGGGCATGACTTTCCAATACAAAAGTTCACCGGGCATGACTTTCCCAATACAAAAGTTCACCGGGCATGACTTTCCCATTACAAAAGTTCACCGGGCATGACTTTCCCAATACAAAAGTTCACCGGGCATGACTTTTCCCATACAAAAGTTCACCGGGCATGACTTTCCCAATACAAAAGTTCACCGGGTATGACTTTCCCAGTACAAAAGTTCACCGGGCATGACTTTCCCAATACAAAAGTTCACCGGGCATGACTTTTCCCATACAAAAGTTCACCGGGCATGACTTTCCCAATACAAAAAGTTGACCGGGCATGACTTTCCCAATACAAAAGTTCACCGGGCATGACTTTCCCAGTACAAAAGATCACCGGGCATGACTTTCCCAATACAAAAGTTCACCGGGCATGACTTTCCCAATACAAAAGTTCGCCGGGCATGACTTTCCAATACAAAAGTTCACCGGGCATGACGTTCCCAGTACAAAAGTTCACCGGGCATGACTTTCCCAATACAAAAGTTCACCGGGCATGACTTTTCCCATACAAAAGTTCACCGGGCATGACTTTCCCAATACAAAAGTTGACCGGGCATGACTTTCCCAATACAAAAGTTCACCGGGCATGACTTTCCCAGTACAAAAGATCACCGGGCATGACTTTCCCAATACAAAAGTTCACCGGGCATAAACTTTCCCAATACAAAAGTTCACCGGGCATGACTTTCCCAATACAAAAGTTCACCGGGCATGACTTTCCCAGTACAAAAGATCACCGGGCATGACTTTCCCACTACAAAAGTTCACCGGGCATGACTTTCCCAATACAAAAGTTGACCGGGCATGACTTTCACAGTACAAAAGTTCACCGGGCATGACTTTCCCAGTACAAAAGATCACCGGGCATGACTTTCCCAATACAAAAGTTGACCGGGCATGACTTTCCCAATACAAAAGTTCACCGGGCATGACTTTCCAGTACAAAAGTTCACCGGGCATGACTTTCCCAATACATAAGTTGACCGGGCATGACTTTCCCAATACAAAAGTTCACCGGACATGACTTTCCCAATACAAAAGTTCACCGGGCATGACTTTACCAATACAAAAGTTCACCGGGCATGACTTTCCCAATACAAAAGTTCACCGGGCATGACTTTCCCAATACAAAAGTTCACCGGGCATGACTTTCCCAATACAAAGTTCACCGGGCATGACTTTCCCAATACAAAAGTTCACCGGGCATGACTTTCCCAGTACAAAAGTTCACCGGGCATGATTTCCCAATACAAAAGTTGACCGGGCATGACTTTCCCAATACAAAAGTTCACCGAGCATGACTTTCCCAGTACAAAAGATCACCGGGAATGACTTTCCCAATACAAAAACTTCACCGGGCATGACTTTTCCCATACAAAAGTTGACCGGGCATGACTTTTCCCATACAAAAGTTCACCGGGCATGACTTTCCCAATACAAAAGTTCACCGGGCATGACTTTCCCAATACAAAAGTTCACCCAATACAAAAGTTCGCCGGGCATGACTTTCCCAGTACAAAAGATCACCGGGCATGACTTTCCCAATACAAAAGTTGACCGGGCATGACTTTCCCAGTACAAAAGTTCACCGGGCATGACTTTCCCAGTACAAAAGTTCACCGGGCATGACTTTCCCAATACAAAAGTTCACCGGGCATGACTTTCCCAATACAAAAGTTCACCGGGCATGACTTTCCCAATACAAAAGTTCACCGGGCATGACTTTCCCAGTACAAAAAGTTCACCGGGCATGACTTTCCCAGTACAAAAGATCACCGGGCATGACTTTCCCAATACAAAAGTTGACCGGGCATGACTTTCCCAGTACAAAAGTTCACCGGGCATGACTTACCCAGTACAAAAGTTCACCGGGCATGACTTTCCCAATACAAAAGTTCACCGGGCATGACTTTCCCAATACAAAAGTTCACCGGGCATGACTTTCCCAATACAAAAGTTCACCGGGCATGACTTTTCCAATACAAAAGTTCACCGGGCATGACTTTCCCAATACAAAAGTTCACCGGGCATGACTTTCCCAATACAAAAGTTCACCGGGCATGACTTTCCCAATACAAAAGTTCACCGGGCATGACTTTCCCAGTACAAAAGTTCACCGGGCATGACTTTCCCAATACAAAAGTTCACCGGGCATGACTTTCCCAATACAAAAGTTCACCGGGCATGACTTTCTCAATACAAAAGTTCACCGGGCATGACTTTCCCAATACAAAAGTTCACTGGGCATGACTTTCCCAATACAAAAGTTCACCGGGCATGACTTTCCCAATACAAAAGTTCACCGGGCATGACTTTCCCAATACAAAAGTTCACCGGGCATGACTTTCCCAATACAAAAGTTCACCGGGCATGACTTTCCCAGTACAAAAGTTCACCGGGCATGACTTTCCCAGTACAAAAGATCACCGGGCATGACTTTCCCAATACAAAAGTTGACCGGGCATGACTTTCCCAGTACAAAAGTTCACCGGGCATGACTTTCCCAGTACAAAAGTTCACCGGGCATGACTTTCCCAATACAAAAGTTCACCGGGGCATGACTTTCCCAATACAAAAGTTCACCGGGCATGACTTTCCCAATACAAAAGTTCACCGGGCATGACTTTCCCAGTACAAAAGATCACCGGGCATGACTTTCCCATACAAAAGTTCACCGGGCATGACTTTCCCAATACAAAAGTTCACCGGGCATGACTTTCCCAATACAAAAGTTCACCGGGCATGACTTTCCCAGTACAAAAGTTCACCGGGCATGACTTTCCCAATACAAAAGTTCACCGGGCATGACTTTCCCAATACAAAAGTTCACCGGGCATGACTTTCCCAATACAAAAGTTCACCGGGCATGACTTTCCCAATACAAAAGTTCACCGGGCATGACTTTCCCAGTACAAAAGTTCACCGGGCATGACTTTCCCAATACAAAAGTTGACCCGGCATGACTTTCCCAATACAAAAGTTCACCGGGCATGACTTTCCCAGTACAAAAGATCACCGGGCATGACTTTCCCAATACAAAAGTTGACCGGGCATGACTTTCCCAATACAAAAGTTGACCGGGCATGACTTTTCCCATACAAAAGTTCACCGGGCATGACTTTCCCAATACAAAAGTTCACCGGGCATGACTTTCCCAGTACAAAAGATCACCGGGCATGACTTTCCCAATACAAAAGTTGACCGGGCATGACTTTCCCAATACAAAAGTTCACCGGGCATGACTTTCCCAGTACAAAAGATCACCGGGCATGACTTTCCCAATACAAAAGTTCACCGGGCATGACTTTCCCAATACAAAAGTTCACCGGGCATGACTTTCCCAATAAAAAAGTTCACCGGGCATGACTTTCCCAGTACAAAAGATCACCGGGCATGACTTTCCCAATACAAAAGTTCACCGGGCATGACTTTCCCAATACAAAAGTTCACCGGGCATGACTTTCCCAGTACAAAAGTTCACCGGGCATGACTTTCCCAATACAAAAGTTCACCGGGCATGACTTTCCCAATACAAAAGTTCACCGGGCATGACTTTCCCATTACAAAAGTTCACCGGGCATGACTTTCCCAATACAAAAGTTCACCGGGCATGACTTTCCCAATACAAAAGTTCACCGGGCATGACTTTCCCAATACAAAAGTTCACCGGGCATGACTTTCCCAGTACAAAAGTTCACCGGGCATGACTTTCCCAATACAAAAGTTGACCGGGCATGACTTTCCCAATACAAAAGTTCACCGGGCATGACTTTCCCAGTACAAAAGATCACCGGGCATGACTTTCCCAATACAAAAGTTCACCGGGCATGACTTTTCCCATACAAAAGTTGACCAGGCATGACTTTTCCCATACAAAAGTTCACCGGGCATGACTTTCCCAATACAAAAGTTCACCGGGCATGGCTTTCCCAATACAAAAGTTCACCCAGTACAAAAATTCACCGGGCATGACTTTCACAGTACAAAAGTTCACCGGGCATGACTTTCCCAGTACAAAAGATCACCGGGCATGACTTTCCCAATACAAAAGTTGACCGGGCATGACTTTCCCAATACAAAAGTTCACCGGGCATGACTTTCCCAGTACAAAAGTTCACCGGGCATGACTTTCCCAATACAAAAGTTGACCCGGCATGACTTTCCCAATACAAAAGTTCACCTGGCATGACTTTCCCAGTACAAAAGATCACCGGGCATGACTTTCCCAATACAAAAGTTGACCGGGCATGACTTTCCCAATACAAAAGTTGACCGGGCATGACTTTTCCCATACAAAAGTTCACCGGGCATGACTTTCCCAATACAAAAGTTCACCGGGCATGACTTTCCCAGTACAAAAGATCACCGGGCATGACTTTCCCAATACAAAAGTTGACCGGGCATGACTTTCCCAATACAAAAGTTCACCGGGCATGACTTTCCCAGTACAAAAGATCACCGGGCATGACTTTCCCAATACAAAAGTTCACCGGGCATGACTTTCCCAATACAAAAGTTCACCGGGCATGACTTTCCCAATACAAAAGTTCACCGGGCATGACTTTCCCAGTACAAAAGTTCACCGGGCATGACTTTCCCAATACAAAAGTTCACCGGGCATGACTTTCCAAATACAAAAGTTGACCGGGCATGACTTTCCCAGTACAAAAGTTCACCGGGCATGACTTTCCCAATACAAAAGTTCACCGGGCATGACTTTCCCAATACAAAAGTTCACCGGGCATGACTTTCCCATTACAAAAGTTCACCGGGCATGACTTTCCCAATACAAAAGTTCACCGGGCATGACTTTCCCAATACAAAAGTTCACCGGGCATGACTTTCCCAATACAAAAGTTCACCGGGCATGACTTTCCCAGTACAAAATTTCACCGGGCATGACTTTCCCAATACAAAAGTTGACCGGGCATGACTTTCCCAATACAAAAGTTCACCGGGCATGACTTTCCCAGTACAAAAGATCACCGGGCATGACTTTCCCAATACAAAAGTTCACCGGGCATGACTTTTCCCATACAAAAGTTGACCCGGCATGACTTTTCCCATACAAAAGTTCACCGGGCATGACTTTCCCAATACAAAAGTTCACCGGGCATGGCTTTCCCAATACAAAAGTTCACCCAATACAAAAGTTCACCGGGCATGACTTTCCCAATACAAAAGATCACCGGGCATGACTTTCCCAATACAAAAGTTGACCGGGCATGACTTTCCCAGTACAAAAGTTCACCGGGCATGACTTTCCCAGTACAAAAGTTCACCGGGCATGACTTTCCCAATACAAAAGTTCACCGGGCATGACTTTCCCAATACAAAAGTTCACCGGGCATGACTTTCCCAATACAAAAGTTCACCGGGCATGACTTTCCCAGTACAAAAGTTCACCGGGCATGACTTTCCCAGTACAAAAGATCACCGGGCATGACTTTCCCAATACAAAAGTTGACCGGGCATGACTTTCCCCGTACAAAAGTTCACCGGGCATGACTTTCCCAGTACAAAAGTTCACCGGGCATGACTTTTCCAATACAAAAGTTCACCGGGCATGACTTTCCCAATACAAAAGTTCACCGGGCATGACTTTCCCAATACAAAAGTTCACGGGGCATGACTTTCCCAATACAAAAGTTCACCGGGCATGACTTTCCCAATACAAAAGTTCACCGGGCATGACTTTCCCAGTACAAAAGTTCACCGGGCATAACTTTCCCAGTACAAAAGATCACCGGGCATGACTTTCCCAATACAAAAGATCACCGGGCATGACTTTCCCAATACAAAAGTTCACCGGGCATGACTTTCCCAATACAAAAGTTCACCGGGCATGACTTTCCCAATACAAAAGTTCACCGGGCATGACTTTCCCAATACAAAAGTTCACCGGGCATGACTTTCCCAATACAAAAGTTCACCGGCCATGACTTTCCCAATACAAAAGTTCACCGGGCATGACTTTTCCCATACAAAAGTTGACCGGGCATGACTTTCCCAATACAAAAGTTGACCGGGCATGACTTTCCCAATACAAAAGTTCACCGGGCATGACTTTCCCAGTACAAAAGATCACCGGGCATGACTTTCCCAATACAAAAGTTCACCGGGCATGACTTTCCCAATACAAAAGTTCACCGGGCATGACTTTCCCAATACAAAAGTTCACCGGGCATGACTTTCCCAGTACAAGAGATCACCGGGCATGACTTTCCCAATACAAAAGTTCACCGGGCATGACTTTCCCAATACAAAAGTTGACCGGGCATGACTTTCACAGTACAAAGGTTCACCGGGCATGACTTTCCCAATACAAAAGTTGACCGGGCATGACTTTCCCAATACAAAAGTTCACCGGGCATGACTTTCCCAGTACAAAAGTTCACCGGGCATGACTTTCCCAATACAAAAGTTCACCGGGCATGACTTTCCCAGTACAAAAGATCACCGGGCATGACTTTCCCAATACAAAAGTTCACCGGGCATGACTTTCCCAATACAAAAGTTCACCGGGCATGACTTTTCCCATACAAAAGTTCACCGGGCATGACTTTCCAAATACAAAAGTTCACCGGGCATGACTTTCCCAGTACAAAAGATCACCGGGCATGACTTTCCCAATACAAAAGTTGACCGGGCATGACTTTCCCAATACAAAAGTTCACCGGGCATGAATTTCCCAGTACAAAAGATCACCGGGCATGACTTTTCCAATACAAAAGTTGACCGGGCATGACTTTCCCAATACAAAAGTTCACCGGGCATGACTTTCCCAGTACAAAAGTTCACCGGGCATGACTTTCCCAATACAAAAGTTGACCCGGCATGACTTTCCCAATACAAAAGTTCACCGGGCATGACTTTCCCAGTACAAAAGATCACCGGGCATGACTTTCCCAATACAAAAGTTGACCGGGCATGACTTTCCCAATACAAAAGTTGACCGGGCATGACTTTTCCCATACAAAAGTTCACCGGGCATGACTTTCCCAATACAAAAGTTCACCGGGCATGACTTTCCCAGTACAAAAGATCACCGGGCATGACTTTCCCAATACAAAAGTTGACCGGGCATGACTTTCCCAATACAAAAGTTCACCGGGCATGACTTTCCCAGTACAAAAGATCACCGGGCATGACTTTCCCAATACAAAAGTTCACCGGGCATGACTTTCCCAATACAAAAGTTCACCGGGCATGACTTTCCCAATACAAAAGTTCACCGGGCATGACTTTCCCAGTACAAAAGTTCACCGGGCATGACTTTCCCAATACAAAAGTTCACCGGGCATGACTTTCCCAATACAAAAGTTCACCGGGCATGACTTTCCCAGTACAAAAGTTCACCGGGCATGACTTTCCCAATACAAAAGTTCACCGGGCATGACTTTCCCAATACAAAAGTTCACCGGGCATGACTTTCCCATTACAAAAGTTCACCGGGCATGACTTTCCCAATACAAAAGTTCACCGGGCATGACTTTCCCAATACAAAAGTTCACCGGGCATGACTTTCCCAATACAAAAGTTCACCGGGCATGACTTTCCCAGTACAAAAGTTCACCGGGCATGACTTTCCCAATACAAAAGTTGACCGGGCATGACTTTCCCAATACAAAAGTTCACCGGGCATGACTTTCCCAGTACAAAAGATCACCGGGCATGACTTTCCCAATACAAAAGTTCACCGGGCATGACTTTTCCCATACAAAAGTTGACCGGGCATGACTTTTCCCATACAAAAGTTCACCGGGCATGACTTTCCCAATACAAAAGTTCACCGGGCATGACTTTCCCAGTACAAAAGTTCACCGGGCATGACTTTCCCAATACAAAAGTTCACCGGGCATGACTTTCCCAATACAAAAGTTCACCGGGCATGACTTTCCCAATACAAAAGTTCACCGGGCATGACTTTCCCAGTACAAAAGTTCACCGGGCATGACTTTCCCAATACAAAAGTTCACCGGGCATGACTTTCCCAATACAAAAGTTCACCGGGCATGACTTTCCCATTACAAAAGTTCACCGGGCATGACTTTCCCAATACAAAAGTTGACCGGGCATGACTTTCCCAGTACAAAAGTTCACCGGGCATGACTTTCCCAATACAAAAGTTCACCGGGCATGACTTTCCCAATACAAAAGTTCACCGGGCATGACTTTCCCATTACAAAAGTTCACCGGGCATGACTTTCCCAATACAAAAGTTGACCGGGCATGACTTTCCCAATACAAAAGTTCACCGGGCATGACTTTCCCAGTACAAAAGATCACCGGGCATGACTTTCCCAATACAAAAGTTCACCGGGCATGACTTTTCCCATACAAAAGTTCACCGGGCATGACTTTCCCAATACAAAAGTTCACCGGGCATGACTTTCCCAATACAAAAGTTCACCGGGCATGACTTTCCCAGTACAAAAGTTCACCGGGCATGACTTTCCCAATACAAAAGTTCACCGGGCATGACTTTCCCAATACAAAAGTTCACCGGGCATGACTTTCCCAGTACAAAAGTTCACCGGGCATGACTTTCCCAATACAAAAGTTCACCGGGCATGACTTTCCCAATACAAAAGTTCACCGGGCATGACTTTCCCATTACAAAAGTTCACCGGGCATGACTTTCCCAATACAAAAGTTCACCGGGCATGACTTTCCCAATACAAAAGTTCACCGGGCATGACTTTCCCAATACAAAAGTTCACCGGGCATGACTTTCCCAGTACAAAAGTTCACCGGGCATGACTTTCCCAATACAAAAGTTGACCGGGCATGACTTTCCCAATACAAAAGTTCACCGGGCATGACTTTCCCAGTACAAAAGATCACCGGGCATGACTTTCCCAATACAAAAGTTCACCGGGCATGATTTTCCCATACAAAAGTTGACCGGGCATGACTTTTCCCATACAAAAGTTCACCGGGCATGACTTTCCCAATACAAAAGTTCACCGGGCATGGCTTTCCCAATACAAAAGTTCACCCAATACAAAAATTCACCGGGCATGACTTTCCCAGTACAAAAGATCACCGGGCATGACTTTCCCAATACAAAAGTTGACCGGGCATGACTTTCCCAGTACAAAAGTTCACCGGGCATGACTTTCCCAGTACAAAAGTTCACCGGGCATGACTTTCCCAATACAAAAGTTCACCGGGCATGACTTTCCCAATACAAAAGTTCACCGGGCATGACTTTCCCAATACAAAAGTTCACCGGGCATGACTTTCCCAGTACAAAAGTTCACCGGGCATGACTTTCCCAGTACAAAAGATCACCGGGCATGACTTTCCCAATACAAAAGTTCACCGGGCATGACTTTCCCAGTACAAAAGTTCACCGGGCATGACTTTCCCAGTACAAAAGTTCACCGGGCATGACTTTCCCAATACAAAAGTTCACCGGGCATGACTTTCCCAATACAAAAGTTCACCGGGCATGACTTTCCCAATACAAAAGTTCACCGGGCATGACTTTCCCAATACAAAAGTTCACCGGGCATGACTTTCCCAATACAAAAGTTCACCGGGCATGACTTTCCCAATACAAAAGTTCACCGGGCATGACTTTCCCAATACAAAAGTTGACTGGGCATGACTTTCACAGTACAAAAGTTCACCGGGCATGACTTTCCCAGTACAAAAGATCACCGGGCATGACTTTCCCAATACAAAAGTTGACCGGGCATGACTTTCCCAATACAAAAGTTCACCGGGCATGACTTTCCCAGTACAAAAGATCACCGGGCATGACTTTCCCAATACAAGAGTTCACCGGCCATGACTTTCCCAATACAAAAGTTCACCGGGCATGACTTTTCCCATACAAAAGTTCACCGGGCATGACTTTCCAAATACAAAAGTTCACCGGGCATGACTTTCCCAGTACAAAAGATCACCGGGCATGACTTTCCCAATACAAAAGTTGACCGGGCATGACTTTCCCAATACAAAAGTTCACCGGGCATGACTTTCCCAGTACAAAAGATCACCGGGCATGACTTTCCCAATACAAAAGTTTACCGGGCATGACTTTCCCAATACAAAAGTTCACCGGGCATGACTTTCCCAATACAAAAGTTCACCGGGCATGACTTTCCCAGTACAAAAGTTCACCGGGCATGACTTTCCCAATACAAAAGTTCACCGGGCATGACTTTTCCCATACTAAAGTTCACCGGGCATGACTTTCCCAATACAAAAGTTGACCGGGCATGACTTTCCCAATACAAAAGTTCACCGGGCATGACTTTCCCAGTACAAAAGTTCACCGGGCATGACTTTCCCAGTACAAAAGTTCACCGGGCATGACTTTCCCAATACAAAAGTTCACCGGGCATGACTTTTCCCATACAAAAGTTCACCGGGCATGACTTTCCCAATACAAAAGTTCACCGGGCATGACTTTTCCAGTACAAAAGTTCACCGGGCATGACTTTCCCAATATAAAAGTTCACCGGGCATGACTTTTCCCATACAAAAGTTCACCGGGCATGACTTTCCCAATACAAAAGTTGACCGGGCATGACTTTCCCAATACAAAAGTTCACCGGGCATGACTTTCCCAGTACAAAAGATCACCGGGCATGACTTTCCGAATACAAAAGTTCACCGGGCATGACTTTCCCAATACAAAAGTTGGCCGGGCATGACTTTCCCAATACAAAAGTTCACCGGGCATGACTTTCCCAGTACAAAAGTTCACCGGGCATGACTTTCCCAATACAAAAGATCACCGGGCATGACTTTCCCAATACAAAAGTTCACCGGGCATGACTTTCCCAATACAAAAGTTGACCGGGCATGACTTTCACAGTACAAAAGTTCACCGGGCATGACTTTCCCAGTACAAAAGATCACCGGGCATGACTTTCCCAATACAAAAGTTGACCGGGCATGACTTTCCCAATACAAAAGTTCACCGGGCATGACTTTCCCAGTACAAAAGTTCACCGGGCATGACTTTCCCAATACAAAAGTTGACCGGGCATGACTTTCCCAATACAAAAGTTCACCGGGTATGTCTTTTCCAGTACAAAAGATCACCGGGCATGACTTTCCCAATACAAAAGTTCACCGGGCATGACTTTCCCAATACAAAAGTTCACCGGGCCTGACTTTTCCCATACAAAAGTTCACCGGGCATGACTTTCCCAATACAAAAGTTCACCGGGCATGACTTTCCCAGTACAAAAGATCACCGGGCATGACTTTCCCAATACAAAAGTTGACCGGGCATGACTTTCCCAATACAAAAGTTCACCGGGCATGACTTTCCCAGTACAAAAGATTACCGGGCATGACTTTCCCAATACAAAAGTTCACCGGGCATGACTTTCCCAATACAAAAGTTCACCGGGCATGACTTTCCCAATACAAAAGTTCACCGGGCATGACTTTCCCAGTACAAAGTTCACCGGGCATGACTTTCCCAATACAAAAGTTCACCGGGCATGACTTTCCCAATACAAAAGTTCACCGGGCATGACTTTCCCAATACAAAAGTTCACCGGGCATGACTTTCCCAGTACAAAAGTTCACCGGGCATGACTTTCCCAGTACAAAAGATCACCGGGCATGACTTTCCCAATACAAAAGTTCACCGGGCATGACTTTTCCCATACAAAAGTTGACCGGGCATGACTTTTCCCATACAAAAGTTCACCGGGCATGACTTTCCCAATACAAAAGTTCACCGGGCATGGCTTTCCCAATACAAAAGTTGACCGGGCATGACTTTCCCAGTACAAAAGTTCACCGGGCATGACTTTCCCAGTACAAAAGTTCACCGGGCATGACTTTCCCAATACAAAAGTTCACCGGGCATGACTTTCCCAATACAAAAGTTTACCGGGCATGACTTTCCCAATACAAAAGTTCACCGGGCATGACTTTCCCAATACAAAAGTTCACCGTGCATGACTTTCCTAATACAAAAGTTCACCGGGCATGACATTCCCAATACAAAAGTTCACCGGGCATGACTTTCCCAGTACAAAAGTTCACCGGGCATGACTTTCCCAGTACAAAAGATCACCGGGCATGACTTTCCCAATACAAAAGTTGACCGGGCATGACTTTCCCAGTACAAAAGTTCACCGGGCATGACTTTCCCAGTACAAAAGTTCACCGGGCATGACTTTCCCAATACAAAAGTTCACCGGGCATGATTTTCCCAATACAAAAGTTCACCGGGCATGACTTTCCCAATACAAAAGTTCACCGGGCATGACTTTCCCAATACAAAAGTTCACCGGGCATGACTTTCCCAATACAAAAGTTCACCGGGCATGACTTTTCCCATACAAAAGTTCACCGGGCATGACTTTTCCCATACAAAAGTTGACCGGGCATGACTTTCCCAATACAAAAGTTGACCGGGCATGACTTTCCCAATACAAAAGTTCACCGGGCATGACTTTCCCAGTACAAAAGATCACCGGGCATGACTTTCCCAATACAAAAGTTCACCGGGCATGACTTTCCCTTTACAAAAGTTCACCGGGCATGACTTTCCCAATACAAAAGTTCACCGGGCATGACTTTCCCAGTACAAAAGATCACCGGGCATGACTTTCCCAATACAAAAGTTCACCGGGCATGACTTTCCCAATACAAAAGTTGACCGGGCATGACTTTCACAGTACAAAAGTTCACCGGGCATGACGTTCCCAGTACAAAAGATCACCGGGCATGACTTTCCTAGTACAAAAGTTCACCGGGAATGACTTTCCCAATACAAAAGTTGACCGGGCATGACTTTCCCAATACAAAAGTTCACCGGGCATGACTTTCCCAGTACAAAAGATCACCGGGCATGACTTTCCCAATACAAAATTTGACCGGGCATGACTTTCCCAATACAAAAGTTCACCGGGCATGACTTTTCCCATACAAAAGTTCACCGGGCATGACTTTCCCAATACAAAAGTTCACCGGGCATGACTTTCCCAGTACAAAAGATCACCGGGCATGACTTTCCCAATACAAAAGTTGACCGGGCATGACTTTCCCAATACAAAAGTTCACCGGGCATGACTTTCCCAGTACAAAAGATCACCGGGCATGACTTTCCCAATACAAAAGTTCACCGGGCATGACTTTCCCAATACAAAAGTTCACCGGGCATGACTTTTCCCATACAAAAGTTCACCGGGCATGACTTTCCCAATACAAAAGTTCACCGGGCATGACTTTCCCAGTACAAAAGATCACCGGGCATGACTTTCCCAATACAAAAGTTGACCGGGCATGACTTTCCCAATACAAAAGTTCACCGGGCATGCCTTCCCAGTACAAAAGATCACCGGGCATGACTTTCCCAATACAAAAGTTCACCGGGCATGACTTTCCCAATACAAAAGTTCACCGGGCATGACTTTCCCAATACAAAAGTTCACCGGGCATGACTTTCCCAGTACAAAAGTTCACCGGGCATGACTTTCCCAATACAAAAGTTCACCGGGCATGACTTTTCCCATACAAAAGTTCACCGGGCATGACTTTCCCAATACAAAAGTTGACCGGGCATGACTTTCCCAATTCAAAAGTTCACCGGGCATGACTTTCCCAGTACAAAAGATCACCGGGCATGACTTTCCCAATACAAAAGTTCACCGGGCATGACTTTCCCAATACAAAAGTTCACCGGGCATGACTTTCCCAGTACAAAAGTTCACCGGGCATGACTTTCCCAATACAAAAGTTCACCGGGCATGACTTTTCCCATACAAAAGTTCACCGGGCATGACTTTCCCAATACAAAAGTTCACCGGGTATGACTTTCCCAGTACAAAAGTTCACCGGGCATGACTTTCCCAATACAAAAGTTCACCGGGCATGACTTTTCCCATACAAAAGTTCACCGGGCATGACTTTCCCAATACAAAAGTTGACCGGGCATGACTTTCCCAATACAAAAGTTCACCGGGCATGACTTTCCCAATACAAAAGTTCACCGGGCATGACTTTTCCCATACAAAAGTTCACCGGGCATGACTTTCCCAATACAAAAGTTCACCGGGTATGACTTTCCCAGTACAAAAGTTCACCGGGCATGACTTTCCCAATACAAAAGTTCACCGGGCATGACTTTTCCCATACAAAAGTTCACCGGGCATGACTTTCCCAGTACAAAAGATCACCGGGCATGACTTTCCCAATACAAAAGTTCACCGGGCATGACTTTCCCAATACAAAAGTTCACCGGGCATGACTTTTCCCATACAAAAGTTCACCGGGCATGACTTTCCCAATACAAAAGTTCACCGGGCATGACTTTCCCAGTACAAAAGATCACCGGGCATGACTTTCCCAATACAAAAGTTGACCGGGCATGACTTTCCCAATACAAAAGTTCACCGGGCATGACTTTCCCAGTACAAAAGTTCACCGGGCATGACTTTCCCAATACAAAAGTTCACCGGGCATGACTTTCCCAATACAAAAGTTTACCGGGCATGACTTTCCCAATACAAAAGTTCACCGGGCATGACTTTCCCAATACAAAAGTTCACCGTGCATGACTTTCCTAATACAAAAGTTCACCGGGCATGACATTCCCAATACAAAAGTTCACCGGGCATGACTTTCCCAGTACAAAAGTTCACCGGGCATGACTTTCCCAGTACAAAAGATCACCGGGCATGACTTTCCCAATACAAAAGTTGACCGGGCATGACTTTCCCAGTACAAAAGTTCACCGGGCATGACTTTCCCAGTACAAAAGTTCACCGGGCATGACTTTCCCAATACAAAAGTTCACCGGGCATGATTTTCCCAATACAAAAGTTCACCGGGCATGACTTTCCCAATACAAAAGTTCACCGGGCATGACTTTCCCAATACAAAAGTTCACCGGGCATGACTTTCCCATACAAAAGTTCACCGGGCATGACTTTTCCCATACAAAAGTTCACCGGGCATGACTTTTCCCATACAAAAGTTGACCGGGCATGACTTTCCCAATACAAAAGTTGACCGGGCATGACTTTCCCAATACAAAAGTTCACCGGGCATGACTTTCCCAGTACAAAAGATCACCGGGCATGACTTTCCCAATACAAAAGTTCACCGGGCATGACTTTCCCTTTACAAAAGTTCACCGGGCATGACTTTCCCAATACAAAAGTTCACCGGGCATGACTTTCCCAGTACAAAAGATCACCGGGCATGACTTTCCCAATACAAAAGTTCACCGGGCATGACTTTCCCAATACAAAAGTTGACCGGGCATGACTTTCACAGTACAAAAGTTCACCGGGCATGACGTTCCCAGTACAAAAGATCACCGGGCATGACTTTCCTAGTACAAAAGTTCACCGGGAATGACTTTCCCAATACAAAAGTTGACCGGGCATGACTTTCCCAATACAAAAGTTCACCGGGCATGACTTTCCCAGTACAAAAGATCACCGGGCATGACTTTCCCAATACAAAATTTGACCGGGCATGACTTTCCCAATACAAAAGTTCACCGGGCATGACTTTTCCCATACAAAAGTTCACCGGGCATGACTTTCCCAATACAAAAGTTCACCGGGCATGACTTTCCCAGTACAAAAGATCACCGGGCATGACTTTCCCAATACAAAAGTTGACCGGGCATGACTTTCCCAATACAAAAGTTCACCGGGCATGACTTTCCCAGTACAAAAGATCACCGGGCATGACTTTCCCAATACAAAAGTTCACCGGGCATGACTTTCCCAATACAAAAGTTCACCGGGCATGACTTTTCCCATACAAAAGTTCACCGGGCATGACTTTCCCAATACAAAAGTTCACCGGGCATGACTTTCCCAGTACAAAAGATCACCGGGCATGACTTTCCCAATACAAAAGTTGACCGGGCATGACTTTCCCAATACAAAAGTTCACCGGGCATGCCTTCCCAGTACAAAAGATCACCGGGCATGACTTTCCCAATACAAAAGTTCACCGGGCATGACTTTCCCAATACAAAAGTTCACCGGGCATGACTTTCCCAATACAAAAGTTCACCGGGCATGACTTTCCCAGTACAAAAGTTCACCGGGCATGACTTTCCCAATACAAAAGTTCACCGGGCATGACTTTTCCCATACAAAAGTTCACCGGGCATGACTTTCCCAATACAAAAGTTGACCGGGCATGACTTTCCCAATTCAAAAGTTCACCGGGCATGACTTTCCCAGTACAAAAGATCACCGGGCATGACTTTCCCAATACAAAAGTTCACCGGGCATGACTTTCCCAATACAAAAGTTCACCGGGCATGACTTTCCCAGTACAAAAGTTCACCGGGCATGACTTTCCCAATACAAAAGTTCACCGGGCATGACTTTTCCCATACAAAAGTTCACCGGGCATGACTTTCCCAATACAAAAGTTCACCGGGTATGACTTTCCCAGTACAAAAGTTCACCGGGCATGACTTTCCCAATACAAAAGTTCACCGGGCATGACTTTTCCCATACAAAAGTTCACCGGGCATGACTTTCCCAATACAAAAGTTGACCGGGCATGACTTTCCCAATACAAAAGTTCACCGGGCATGACTTTCCCAGTACAAAAGATCACCGGGCATGACTTTCCCAATACAAAAGTTCACCGGGCATGACTTTCCCAATACAAAAGTTCGCCGGGCATGACTTTCCCAATACAAAAGTTCACCGGGCATGACTTTCCCAGTACAAAAGTTCACCGGGCATGACTTTCCCAATACAAAAGTTCACCGGGCATGACTTTTCCCATACAAAAGTTCACCGGGCATGACTTTCCCAATACAAAAGTTGACCGGGCATGACTTTCCCAATACAAAAGTTCACCGGGCATGACTTTCCCAGTACAAAAGATCACCGGGCATGACTTTCCCAATACAAAAGTTCACCGGGCATAACTTTCCCAATACAAAAGTTCACCGGGCATGACTTTCCCAATACAAAAGTTCACCGGGCATGACTTTCCCAGTACAAAAGATCACCGGGCATGACTTTCCCACTACAAAAGTTCACCGGGCATGACTTTCCCAATACAAAAGTTGACCGGGCATGACTTTCACAGTACAAAAGTTCACCGGGCATGACTTTCCCAGTACAAAAGATCACCGGGCATGACTTTCCCAATACAAAAGTTGACCGGGCATGACTTTCCCAATACAAAAGTTCACCGGGCATGACTTTCCCAGTACAAAAGTTCACCGGGCATGACTTTCCCAACACATAAGTTGACCGGGCATGACTTCCCCAATACAAAAGTTCACCGGACATGACTTTCCCAATACAAAAGTTCACCGGGCATGACTTTCCCAATACAAAAGTTCACCGGGCATGACTTTCCCAATACAAAAGTTCACCGGGCATGACTTTCCCAATACAAAAGTTCACCGGGCATGACTTTCCCAATACAAAAGTTCACCGGGCATGACTTTCCCAATACAAAAGTTCACCGGGCATGACTTTCCCAGTACAAAAGTTCACCGGGCATGATTTCCCAATACAAAAGTTGACCGGGCATGACTTTCCCAATACAAAAGTTCACCGGGCATGACTTTCCCAGTACAAAAGTTCACCGGGCATGACTTTCCCAACACATAAGTTGACCGGGCATGACTTCCCCAATACAAAAGTTCACCGGACATGACTTTCCCAATACAAAAGTTCACCGGGCATGATTTCCCAATACAAAAGTTGACCGGGCATGACTTTCCCAATACAAAAGTTCACCGGGCATGACTTTCCCAGTACAAAAGATCACCGGGAATGACTTTCCCAATACAAAACTTCACCGGGCATGACTTTTCCCATACAAAAGTTGACCGGGCATGACTTTTCCCATACAAAAGTTCACCGGGCATGACTTTCCCAATACAAAAGTTCACCGGGCATGACTTTCCCAATACAAAAGTTCACCCAATACAAAAGTTCACCGGGCATGACTTTCCCAGTACAAAAGATCACCGGGCATGACTTTCCCAATACAAAAGTTGGCCGGGCATGACTTTCCCAGTACAAAAGTTCACCGGGCATGACTTTCCCAGTACAAAAGTTCACCGGGCATGACTTTCCCAATACAAAAGTTCACCGGGCATGACTTTCCCAATACAAAAGTTCACCGGGCATGACTTTCCCAATACAAAAGTTCACCGGGCATGACTTTCCCAGTACAAAAGTTCACGGGGCATGACTTTCCCAGTACAAAAGATCACCGGGCATGACTTTCCCAATACAAAAGTTGACCGGGCATGACTTTCCCAGTACAAAAGTTCACCGGGCATGACTTTCCCAATACAAAAGTTCACCGGGCATGACTTTCCCAATACAAAAGTTCACCGGGCATGACTTTCCCAATACAAAAGTTCACCTTGCATGACTTTCCCAATACAAAAGTTCACCGGGCATGACTTTCCCAATACAAAAGTTCACCGGGCATGACTTTCCCAATACAAAAGTTCACCGGGCATGACTTTCCCAATACAAAAGTTCACCGGGCATGACTTTCCCAGTACAAAAGTTCACCGGGCATGACTTTCCCAATACAAAAGTTCACCGGGCATGACTTTCCCAATACAAAAGTTCACCGGGCATGACTTTCTCAATACAAAAGTTCACCGGGCATGACTTTCCCAATACAAAAGTTCACTGGGCATGACTTTCCCAATACAAAAGTTCACCGGGCATGACTTTCCCAATACAAAAGTTCACCGGGCATGACTTTCCCAATACAAAAGTTCACCGGGCATGACTTTCCCAATACAAAAGTTCACCGGGCTTGACTTTCCCAGTACAAAAGTTCACCGGGCATGACTTTCCCAGTACAAAAGATCACAGGGCATGACTTTCCCAATACAAAAGTTGACCGGGCATGACTTTCCCAGTACAAAAGTTCACCGGGCATGACTTTCCCAGTACAAAAGTTCACCGGGCATGACTTTCCCAATACAAAAGTTCACCGGGCATGACTTTCCCAATACAAAAGTTCACCGGGCATGACTTTCCCAATACAAAAGTTCACCGGGCATGACTTTCCCAGTACAAAAGATCACCGGGCATGACTTTCCCAATACAAAAGTTCACCGGGCATGACTTTCCCAATACAAAAGTTCACCGGGCATGACTTTCCCAATACAAAAGTTCACCGGGCATGACTTTCCCAGTACAAAAGTTCACCGGGCATGACTTTCCCAATACAAAAGTTCACCGGGCATGACTTTCCCAATACAAAAGTTCACCGGGCATGACTTTCCCAATACAAAAGTTCACCGGGCATGACTTTCCCAATACAAAAGTTCACCGGGCATGACTTTCCCAATACAAAAGTTCACCGGGCATGACTTTCCCAATACAAAAGTTCACCGGTCATGACTTTTACAATACAAAAGTTCACCGGGCATGACTTTCCCAATACAAAAGTCCACCGAGCATGACTTTCCCAGTACAAAAGTTCACCGGGCATGACTTTCCCAATACAAAAGTTGACCGGGCATGACTTTCCCAATACAAAAGTTCACCGGGCATGACTTTCCCAGTACAAAAGATCACCGGGCATGACTTTCCCAATACAAAAGTTCACCGGGCATGACTTTTCCCATACAAAAGTTGACCGGGCATGACTTTTCCCATACAAAAGTTCACCGGGCATGACTTTCCCAATACAAAAGTTCACCGGGCATGACTTTCCCAATACAAAAGTTCACCCAATACAAAGTTCACCGGGCATGACTTTCCCAGTACAAAAGATCACCGGGCATGACTTTCCCAATACAAAAGTTGACCGGGCATGACTTTCCCAGTACAAAAGTTCACCGGGCATGACTTTCCCAATACAAAAGTTCACCGGGCATGACTTTCCCAATACAAAAGTTCACCGGGCATGACTTTCCCAATACAAAAGTTCACCGGGCATGACTTTCCCAATACAAAAGATCACCGGGCATGACTTTCCCAATACAAAAGTTCACCGGGCATGACTTTCCCAATACAAAAGTTCACCGGGCATGACTTTCCCAGTACAAAAGTTCACCGGGCATGACTTTCCCAGTACAAAAGTTCACCGGGCATGACTTTCCCAATACAAAAGTTCACCGGGCATGACTTTCCCAATACAAAAGTTCACCCAATACAAAAGTTCACACCCAATACAAAAGTTCACCGGGCATGACTTTCCCAGTACAAAAGATCACCGGGCATGACTTTCCCAATACAAAAGTTCACCGGGCATGACTTTCCCAATACAAAAGTTCACCGGGCATGACTTTCCCAATACAAAAGTTCACCCAATACAAAAGTTCACCGGGCATGACTTTCCCAGTACAAAAGATCACCGGGCATGACTTTCCCAATACAAAAGTTCACCGGGCATGACTTTCCCAATACAAAAGTTCACCGGGCATGACTTTCAAAGTACAAAAGTTCACCGGGCATGACTTTCCCAGTACAAAAGATCACCGGGCATGACTTTCCCAATACAAAAGTTGACCGGGCATGACTTTCCCAGTACAAAAGTTCACCGGGCATGACTTTCCCAGTACAAAAGTTCACCGGGCATGACTTTCCCAATACAAAAGTTCACCGGGCATGACTTTTCCCATACAAAAGTTCACCGGGCATGACTTTCCCAATACAAAAGTTCACCGGGCATGACTTTCCCAATACAAAAGTTCACCGGGCATGACTTTCCCAATACAAAAGTTCACCGGGCATGACTTTCCAATACAAAAGTTCACCGGGCATGACTTTCCCAATACAAAAGTTCACCGGGCATGACTTTCCCAATACAAAAGTTCACCGGGCATGACTTTCCAGTACAAAAGTTCACCGGGCATGACTTTCCCAGTACAAAAGTTCACCGGGCATGACTTTCCCAATACAAAAGTTCACCGGGCATGACTTTCCCAATACAAAAGTTCACCGGGCATGACTTTCCCAGTACAAAAGATCACCGGGCATGACTTTCCCAATACAAAAGTTCACCGGGCATGACTTTTCCCATACAAAAGTTGACCGGGCATGACTTTTCCCATACAAAAGTTCACCGGGCATGACTTTCCCAATACAAAAGTTCACCGGGCATGACTTTCCCAATACAAAAGTTCACCCAATACAAAAGTTCACCGGGCATGACTTTCCCAGTACAAAAGATCACCGGGCATGACTTTCCCAATACAAAAGTTCACCGGGCATGACTTTCCCAATACAAAAGTTCACCGGGCATGACTTTCCAAGTACAAAAGTTCACCGGGCATGACTTTCCCAGTACAAAAGATCACCGGGCATGACTTTCCCAATACAAAAGTTGACCGGGCATGACTTTCCCAGTACAAAAGTTCACCGGGCATGACTTTCCCAGTACAAAAGTTCACCGGCATGACTTTCCCAATACAAAAGTTCACCGGGCATGACTTTTCCCATACAAAAGTTCACCGGGCATGACTTTCCCAATACAAAAGTTCACCGGGCATGACTTTCCCAATACAAAAGTTCACCGGGCATGACTTTCCCAATACAAAAGTTCACCGGGCATGACTTTCCCAATACAAAAGTTCACCGGGCATGACTTTCCCAGTACAAAAGTTCACCGGGCATGACTTTCCCAGTACAAAAGATCACCGGGCATGACTTTCCCAATACAAAAGTTGACCGGGCATGACTTTCCCAGTACAAAAGTTCACCGGGCATGACTTTCCCAGTACAAAAGTTCACCGGGCATGACTTTCCCAATACAAAAGTTCACCGGGCATGACTTTCCCAATACAAAAGTTCACCGGGCATGACTTTCCCAATACAAAAGTTCACCGGGCATGACTTTCCCAATACAAAAGTTCACCGGGCATGACTTTCCCAGTACAAAAGTTCACCGGGCATGACTTTTCCCATACAAAAGTTCACCGGGCATGACTTTTCCCATACAAAAGTTGACCGGGCATGACTTTCCCAATACAAAAGTTCACCGGGCATGACTTTCCCAATACAAAAGTTCACCGGGCATGACTTTCCCAGTACAAAAGTTCACCGGGCATGACTTTCCCAATACAAAAGTTGACCGGGCATGACTTTCCCAATACAAAAGTTCACCGGGCATGACTTTCCCAATACAAAAGTTGACCGGGCATGACTTTCCCAATACAAAAGTTCACCGGGCATGACTTTTCCCATACAAAAGTTCACCGGGCATGACTTTTCCCATACAAAAGTTGACCGGGCATGACTTTCCCAATACAAAAGTTCACCGGGCATGACTTTCCCAATACAAAAGTTCACCGGGCATGACTTTCCCAGTACAAAAGTTCACCGGGCATGACTTTCCCAATACAAAAGTTGACCGGGCATGACTTTCCCAATACAAAAGATCACCGGGCATGACTTTCCCAATACAAAAGTTGACCGGGCATGACTTTTCCCATACAAAAGTTCACCGGGCATGACTTTCCCAATACAAAAGTTCACCGGGCATGACTTTCCCAGTACAAAAGATCACCGGGCATGACTTTCCCAATACAAAAGTTGATCGGGCATGACTTTCCCAATACAAAAGTTCACCGGGCATGACTTTCCCAGTACAAAAGATCACCGGGCATGACTTTCCCAATACAAAAGTTCACCGGGCATGACTTTCCCAATACAAAAGTTCACCGGGCATGACTTTTCCCATACAAAAGTTCACCGGGCATGACTTTCCCAATACAAAAGTTCACCGGGCATGACTTTCCCAGTTCAAAAGATCACCGGGCATGACTTTCCCAATACAAAAGTTGACCGGGCATGACTTTCCCAATACAAAAGTTCACCGGGCATGACTTTCCCAGTACAAAAGATCACCGGGCATGACTTTCCCAATACAAAAGTTCACCGGGCATGACTTTCCCAATACAAAAGTTCACCGGGCATGACTTTCCCAATACAAAAGTTCACCGGGCATGACTTTCCCAGTACAAAAGTTCACCGGGCATGACTTTCCCAATACAAAAGTTCACCGGGCATGACTTTTCCCATGCAAAAGTTCACCGGGCATGACTTTCCCAATACAAAAGTTGACCGGGCATGACTTTCCCAATACAAAAGTTCACCGGGCATGACTTTCCCAGTACAAAAGTTCACCGGGCATGACTTTCCCAAGTACAAAAGTTCACCGGGCATGACTTTCCCAATACAAAAGTTCACCGGGCATGACTTTTCCCATACAAAAGTTCACCGGGCATGACTTTCCCAATACAAAAGTTCACCGGGCATGACTTTCCCAATACAAAAGTTCACCGGGCATGACTTTCCCAATACAAAAGTTCACCGGGCATGACTTTCCCAATACAAAAGTTCACCGGGCATGACTTTCCCAGTACAAAAGTTCACCGGGCATGACTTTCCCAGTACAAAAGATCACCGGGCATGACTTTCCCAATACAAAAGTTGACCGGGCATGACTTTCCCAGTACAAAAGTTCACCGGGCATGACTTTCCCAGTACAAAAGTTCACCGGGCATGACTTTCCCAATACAAAAGTTCACCGGGCATGACTTTCCCAATACAAAAGTTCACCGGGCATGACTTTCCAATACAAAAGTTCACCGGGCATGACTTTCCCAATACAAAAGTTCACCGGGCATGACTTTCCCAATACAAAAGTTCACCGGGCATGACTTTTCCCATACAAAAGTTCACCGGGCATGACTTTTCCCATACAAAAGTTGACCGGGCATGACTTTCCCAATACAAAAGTTCACCGGGCATGACTTTCCCAATACAAAAGTTCACCGGGCATGACTTTCCCAGTACAAAAGTTCACCGGGCATGACTTTCCCAATACAAAAGTTGACCGGGCATGACTTTCCCAATACAAAAGTTCACCGGGCATGACTTTCCCAATACAAAAGTTGACCGGGCATGACTTTCCCAATACAAAAGTTCACCGGGCATGACTTTTCCCATACAAAAGTTCACCGGGCATGACTTTTCCCATACAAAAGTTGACCGGGCATGACTTTCCCAATACAAAAGTTCACCGGGCATGACTTTCCCAATACAAAAGTTCACCGGGCATGACTTTCCCAGTACAAAAGTTCACCGGGCATGACTTTCCCAATACAAAAGTTGACCGGGCATGACTTTCCCAATACAAAAGATCACCGGGCATGACTTTCCCAATACAAAAGTTGACCGGCATGACTTTTCCCATACAAAAGTTCACCGGGCATGACTTTCCCAATACAAAAGTTCACCGGGCATGACTTTCCCAGTACAAAAGATCACCGGGCATGACTTTCCCAATACAAAAGTTGATCGGGCATGACTTTCCCAATACAAAAGTTCACCGGGCATGACTTTCCCAGTACAAAAGATCACCGGGCATGACTTTCCCAATACAAAAGTTCACCGGGCATGACTTTCCCAATACAAAAGTTCACCGGGCATGACTTTCCCAATACAAAAGTTGACCGGGCATGACTTTCCCAATACAAAAGTTCACCGGGCATGACTTTCCCAGTACAAAAGATCACCGGGCATGACTTTCCCAATACAAAAGTTCACCGGGCATGACTTTCCCAATACAAAAGTTCACCGGGCATGACTTTCCCAGTACAAAAGTTCACCGGGCATGACTTTTCCAATACAAAAGTTCACCGGGCATGACTTTTCCCATACAAAAGTTCACCGGGCAAGACTTTCCCAATACAAAAGTTCACCGGGCATGACTTTCCCAGTACAAAAGTTCACCGGGCATGACTTTCCCAATACAAAAGTTCACCGGGCATGACTTTTCCCAGTTCAAAAGATCACCGGGCATGACTTTCCCAATACAAAAGTTGACCGGGCATGACTTTCCCAATACAAAAGTTCACCGGGCATGACTTTCCCAGTACAAAAGATCACCGGGCATGACTTTCCCAATACAAAAGTTCACCGGGCATGACTTTCCCAATACAAAAGTTCACCGGGCATGACTTTCCCAATACAAAAGTTCACCGGGCATGACTTTCCCAGTACAAAAGTTCACCGGGCATGACTTTCCCAATACAAAAGTTCACCGGGCATGACTTTTCCCAGTGCAAAAGTTCACCGGGCATGACTTTCCCAATACAAAAGTTGACCGGGCATGACTTTCCCAATACAAAAGTTCACCGGGCATGACTTTCCCAGTACAAAAGATCACCGGGCATGACTTTCCCAATACAAAAGTTCACCGGGCATGACTTTCCCAATACAAAAGTTCACCGGGCATGACTTTCCCAATACAAAAGTTCACCGGGCATGACTTTCCCAGTACAAAAGATCACCGGGCATGGCTTTCCCAATACAAAAGTTCACCGGGCATGACTTTCCCAATACAAAAGTTGACCGGGCATGACTTTCACAGTACAAAAGTTCACCGGGCATGACTTTCCCAGTACAAAAGATCACCGGGCATGACTTTCCCAATACAAAAGTTGACCGGGCATGACTTTCCCAATACAAAAGTTCACCGGGCATGACTTTCCCAGGTACAAAAGTTCACCGGGCATGACTTTCCCAATACAAAAGTTGACCGGGCATGACTTTCCCAATACAAAAGTTCACCGGGTATGACTTTCCCAGTACAAAAGATCACCGGGCATGACTTTCCCAATACAAAAGTTCACCGGGCATGACTTTTCCCAATACAAAAGTTCACCGGGCATGACTTTTCCCATACAAAAGTTCACCGGGCATGACTTTCCCAATACAAAAGTTCACCGGGCATGACTTTCCCAGTACAAAAGATCACCGGGCATGACTTTCCCAATACAAAAGTTGACCGGGCATGACTTTCCCAATACAAAAGTTCACCGGGCATGACTTTCCCAGTACAAATGATCACCGGGCATGACTTTCCCAATACAAAAGTTCACCGGGCATGACTTTCCCAATACAAAAGTTCACCGGGCATGACTTTCCCAATACAAAAGTTCACCGGGCATGACTTTCCCAGTACAAAAGTTCACCGGGCATGACTTTCCCAATACAAAAGTTCACCGGGCATGACTTTCCCAATACAAAAGTTCACCGGGCATGACTTTCCCAATACAAAAGTTCACCGGGCATGACTTTCCCAATACAAAAGTTCACCGGGCATGACTTTCCCAATACAAAAGTTCACCGGGCATGACTTTCCCAATACAAAAGTTCACCGGGCATGACTTTCCGGTACAAAAGTTCACCGGGCATGACTTTCCCAATACAAAAGTTCACCGGGCATGACTTTCCCAATACAAAAGTTCACCGGGGCATGACTTTCCCAATACAAAAGTTCACCGGGCATGACTTTCCCAATACAAAAGTTCACCGGGCATGACTTTCCCAATACAAAAGTTCACCGGGCATGACTTTCCCAATACAAAAGTTCACCGGGCATGACTTTCCCAGTACAAAAGTTCACCGGGCATGACTTTTCCCAGTACAAAAGATCACCGGGCATGACTTTCCCAATACAAAAGTTGACCGGGCATGACTTTCCCAATACAAAAGTTCACCGGGCATGACTTTCCCAGTACAAAAGTTCACCGGGCATGACTTTCCCAATACAAAAGTTCACCGGGCATGACTTTCCCAATACAAAAGTTCACCGGGCATGACTTTCCCAATACAAAAGTTCACCGGGCATGACTTTCCCAATAAAAGTTGACCGGGCATGACTTTCCCAATACAAAAGTTCACCGGGCATGACTTTTCCCATACAAAATTTCACCGGGCATGACTTTTCCCATACAAAAGTTGACCGGGCATGACTTTCCCAATACAAAAGTTCACCGGGCATGACTTTCCCAATACAAAAGTTCACCGGGCATGACTTTCCCAGTACAAAAGTTCACCGGGCATGACTTTCCCAATACAAAAGTTGACCGGGCATGACTTTCCCAATACAAAAGTTCACCGGGCATGACTTTCCCAATACAAAAGTTGACCGGGCATGACTTTCCCAATACAAAAGTTCACCGGGCATGACTTTCCCATACAAAAGTTCACCGGGCATGACTTTCCCAATACAAAAGTTGACCGGGCATGATTTCCCAATACAAAAGTTCACCGGGCATGACTTTCCCAATACAAAAGTTCACCGGGCATGACTTTCCCAGTACAAAAGTTCACCGGGCATGACTTTCCCAATACAAAAGTTCACCGGGCATGACTTTCCCAATACAAAAGATCACCGGGCATGACTTTCCCAATACAAAAGTTGACCGGGCATGACTTTCCCAATACAAAAGTTCACCGGGCATGACTTTTCCATACAAAAGTTCACCGGGCATGACTTTCCCAATACAAAAGTTCACCGGGCATGACTTTCCCAGTACAAAAGTTCACCGGGCATGACTTTCCCAATACAAAAGTTGACCGGGCATGACTTTCCCAATACAAAAGTTCACCGGGCATGACTTTCCCAGTACAAAAGATCACCGGGCATGACTTTCCCAATACAAAAGTTCACCGGGCATGACTTTCCCAATACAAAAGTTCACCGGGCATGACTTTTCCCATACAAAAGTTCACCGGGGATGACTTTCCCATACAAAAGTTCACCGGGCATGACTTTCCCAGTACAAAAGATCACCGGGCATGACTTTCCCAATACAAAAGTTGACCGGGCATGACTTTCCCAATACAAAAGTTCACCGGGCATGACTTTCCCAGTACAAAAGATCACCGGGCATGACTTTCCCAATACAAAAGTTCACCGGGCATGACTTTCCCAATACAAAAGTTCACCGGGCATGACTTTCCCAATACAAAAGTTCACCGGGCATGACTTTCCCAGTACAAAAGTTCACCGGGCATGACTTTCCCAATACAAAAGTTCACCGGGCATGACTTTCCCAATACAAAAGTTCACCGGGCATGACTTTCCCAATACAAAAGTCACCGGGCATGACTTTCCCAATACAAAAGTTCACCGGGCATGACTTTCCCAATACAAAAGTTCACCGGGCATGACTTTCCCAGTACAAAAGTTCACCGGGCATGACTTTCCCAATACAAAAGTTCACCGGGCATGACTTTCCCAATACAAAAGTTCACCGGGCATGACTTTCCCAATACAAAAGTTCACCGGGCATGACTTTCCCAATACAAAAGTTCACCGGGCATGACTTTCCAATACAAAAGTTCACCGGGCATGACTTTCCCAGTACAAAAGTTCACCGGGCATGACTTTCCCAATACAAAAGTTCACCGGGCATGACTTTTCCCATACAAAAGTTCACCGGGCATGACTTTCCCAATACAAAAGTTGACCGGGCATGACTTTCCCAATACAAAAGTTCACCGGGCATGACTTTCCCAGTACAAAAGATCACCGGGCATGACTTTCCCAATACAAAAGTTCACCGGGCATGACTTTCCCAATACAAAAGTTCACCGGGCATGACTTTCCCAATACAAAAGTTCACCGGGCATGACTTTCCCAATACAAAAGTTCACCGGGCATGACTTTCCCAGTACAAAAGATCACCGGGCATGACTTTCCAATACAAAAGTTCACCGGGCATGACTTTCCCAATACAAAAGTTCACCGGGCATGACTTTCCCAATACAAAAGTTCACCGGGCATGACTTTCCCAGTACAAAAGATCACCGGGCATGACTTTCCCAATACAAAAGTTCACCCGGGCATGACTTTCCCAATACAAAAGTTGACCGGGCATGACTTTCCCAATACAAAAGTTCACCGGGCATGACTTTCCCAGTACAAAAGATCACCGGGCATGACTTTCCCAATACAAAAGTTCACCGGGCATGACTTTCCCAATACAAAAGTTCACCGGGCATGACTTTCCCAGTACAAAAGATCACCGGGCATGACTTTCCCAATACAAAAGTTCACCGGCATGACTTTCCCAATACAAAAGTTCACCGGGCATGACTTTCCCAATACAAAAGTTCACCGGGCATGACTTTCCCAGTACAAAAGTTCACCGGGCATGACTTTCCCAATACAAAAGTTCACCGGGCATGACTTTCCCAATACAAAAGTTCACCGGGCATGACTTTCCCAGTACAAAAGTTCACCGGGCATGACTTTCCCAATACAAAAGTTTCACCGGGCATGACTTTCCCAGTACAAAAGTTCACCGGGCATGACTTTCCCAATACAAAAGTTCACCGGGCATGACTTTCCCAATACAAAAGTTCACCGGGCATGACTTTCCCAGTACAAAAGTTCACCGGGCATGACTTTCCCAATACAAAAGTTCACCGGGCATGACTTTCCCAGTACAAAAGTTCACCGGGCATGACTTTCCCAATACAAAAGTTCCACGGGCATGACTTTCCCAATACAAAAGTTCACCGGGCATGACTTTCCCAATACAAAAGTTCACCGGGCATGACTTTCCCAATACAAAAGTTCACCGGGCATGACTTTCCCAATACAAAAGTTCACCGGGCATGACTTTCCCAATACAAAAGTTCACCGGGCATGACTTTCCCAATACAAAAGTTCACCGGGCATGACTTTCCCAATACAAAAGTTCACCGGGCATGACTTTCCCAATACAAAAGTTCACCGGGCATGACTTTCCCAGTACAAAAGTTCACCGGGCATGACTTTCCCAATACAAAAGTTCACCGGGCATGACTTTCCCAATACAAAAGTTCACCGGGCATGACTTTCCCAATACAAAAGTTCACCGGGCATGACTTTCCCAATACAAAAGTTCACCGGGCATGACTTTCCCAGTACAAAAGATCACCGGGCATGACTTTCCCAATACAAAAGTTCACCGGGCATGACTTTCCCAATACAAAAGTTCACCGGGCATGACTTTCCCAGTACAAAAGTTCACCGGGCATGACTTTCCATTACAAAAGTTCACCGGGCATGACTTTCCCAATACAAAAGTTCACCGGGCATGACTTTCCCAATACAAAAGTTCACCGGGCATGACTTTCCCAATACAAAAGTTCACCGGGCATGACTTTCCCAGTACAAAAGTTCACCGGGCATGACTTTCCCAATACAAAAGTTCACCGGGCATGACTTTCCCAATACAAAGTTCACCGGGCATGACTTTCCCAATACAAAAGTTCACCGGGCATGACTTTCCCAATACAAAAGTTCACCGGGCATGACTTTCCCAATACAAAAGTTCACCGGGCATGACTTTCCCAGTACAAAAGTTCACCGGGCATGACTTTCCCAATACAAAAGTTCACCGGGCATGACTTTCCCAATACAAAAGATCACCGGGCATGACTTTCCCAGTACAAAAGTTCACCGGGCATGACTTTCCCAATACAAAAGTTCACCGGGCATGACTTTCCCAATACAAAAGTTCACCGGGCATGACTTTCCCAATACAAAAGTTCACCGGGCATGACTTTCCCAGTACAAAAGTTCACCGGGCATGACTTTCCCAGTACAAAAGTTCACCGGGCATGACTTTCCCAATACAAAAGTTGACCGGGCATGACTTTCCCAGTACAAAAGTTCACCGGGCATGACTTTCCCAATACAAAAGTTCACCGGGCATGACTTTCCCAATACAAAAGTTCACCGGGCATGACTTTCCCAATACAAAAGTTCACCGGGCATGACTTTCCCAATACAAAAGTTCACCGGGCATGACTTTCCCAATACAAAAGTTCACCGGGCATGACTTTCCCAATACAAAAGTTCACCGGGCATGACTTTCCCAATACAAAAGTTCACCGGGCATGACTTTCCCAATACAAAAGTTCACCGGGCATGACTTTCCCAATACAAAAGTTCACCGGGCATGACTTTCCCAATACAAAAGTTCACCGGGCATGACTTTCCCAATACAAAAGTTCACCGGGCATGACTTTCCCAATACAAAAGTTCACCGGGCATGACTTTCCCAATACAAAAGTTCACCGGGCATGACTTTCCCAATACAAAAGTTCACCGGGCATGACTTTCCCAATACAAAAGTTCACCGGGCATGACTTTCCCAGTACAAAAGTTCACCGGGCATGACTTTCCCAATACAAAAGTTCACCGGGCATGACTTTCCCAATACAAAAGTTGACCGGGCATGACTTTCCCAGTACAAAAGTTCACCGGGCATGACTTTCCAATACAAAAGTTCACCGGGCATGACTTTCCCAATACAAAAGTTCACCGGGCATGACTTTCCCAATACAAAAGTTCACCGGGCATGACTTTCCCAATACAAAAGTTCACCGGGCATGACTTTCCAGTACAAAAGATCACCGGGCATGACTTTTCCCATACAAAAGTTGACCGGGCATGACTTTCCCAATACAAAAGTTCACCGGGCATGACTTTCCCAATACAAAAGTTCACCGGGCATGACTTTCCCAGTACAAAAGTTCACCGGGCATGACTTTCCCAATACAAAAGTTGACCGGGCATGACTTTCCCAATACAAAAGTTCACCGGGCATGACTTTCCCAATACAAAAGTTTCCGGGGCATGACTTTCCCAATACAAAAGTTCACCGGGCATGACTTTCCCAATACAAAAGTTCACCGGGCATGACTTTCCCAAAACAAAAGTTCACCGGGCATGACTTTCCCAATACAAAAGTTCACCGGGCATGACTTTCCCAATACAAAAGTTCACCGGGCATGACTTTCCCATACAAAAGTTCACCGGGCATGACTTTTCCCATACAAAAGTTCACCGGGCATGACTTTCCCAATACAAAAGTTCACCGGGCATGACTTTCCCAATACAAAAGTTCACCGGGCATGACTTTCCCAATACAAAAGTTCACCGGGCATGACTTTCCCAATACAAAAGTTCACCGGGCATGACTTTCCCAATACAAAAGTTCACCGGCATGACTTTCCCAATACAAAAGTTCACCGGGCATGACTTTCCCAATACAAAAGTTCACCGGGCATGACTTTCCCAATACAAAAGTTCACCGGGCATGACTTTCCCAATACAAAAGTTCACCGGGCATGACTTTCCCAATACAAAAGTTCACCGGGCATGACTTTCCCAGTACAAAAGTTCACCGGGCATGACTTTCCAATACAAAAGTTCCACCGGGCATGACTTTCCCAATACAAAAGTTCACCGGGCATGACTTTCCCAGTACAAAAGTTCACCGGGCATGACTTTTCCCAATACAAAAGTTCACCGGGCATGACTTTCCCAATACAAAAGTTCACCGGGCATGACTTTTCCCATACAAAAGTTCACCGGGCATGACTTTCCCAATACAAAAGTTCACCGGGCATGACTTTCCCAATACAAAAGTTCACCGGGCATGACTTTCCCATACAAAAGTTCACCGGGCATGACTTTCCATACAAAAGTTCACCGGGCATGACTTTCCCAATACAAAAGTTCACCGGGCATGACTTTCCCAATACAAAAGTTCACCGGGCATGACTTTCCCAATACAAAAGTTCACCGGGCATGACTTTCCCAATACAAAAGTTCACCGGGCATGACTTTCCCAATACAAAAGTTCACCGGGCATGACTTTCCCAATACAAAAGTTCACCGGGCATGACTTTCCCAATACAAAAGTTCACCGGGCATGACTTTCCCAATACAAAAGTTCACCGGGCATGACTTTCCCAGTACAAAAGTTCACCGGGCATGACTTTCCCATACAAAAGTTCACCGGGCATGACTTTCCCAATACAAAAGTTCACCGGGCATGACTTTTCCCATACAAAAGTTCACCGGGCATGACTTTCCAATACAAAAGTTCACCGGCATGACTTTCCCAATACAAAAGTTGACCGGGCATGACTTTCCCAATACAAAAGTTCACCGGCATGACTTTCCCAGTACAAAAGATCACCGGGCATGACTTTCCCAATACAAAAGTTCACCGGGCATGACTTTCCCAATACAAAAGTTGCGGGCATGACTTTCCCAGTACAAAAGTTCACCGGCATGACTTTCCCAATACAAAAGTTCACCGGGCATGACTTTCTTCACGGGGTTCACCGGGCATGACTTTCCAGTACAAAAGTTCAATACGGGCATCCGGGCATGACTTTCCCAATACAAAAGTTCA
>NW_027412060.1:0-74591 GCF_047663935.1 Musca autumnalis
AAAGTCATCTCCGGAACTTTTGTATGGCAATTCATCTCGGTGACCGGTGAACTTTTGTATGGGAAAAGTCATCTCCGGTGAACTTTGTATTTGGGAAATCATCTCCGGTGAACTTTTGTATGGGAAAAGTCATCTCCGGTGAACTTTTGTAGTGGGAAAGTCATCTCCGGTGAACTTTTGTATTGGGAAAGTCATCTCCGGTGAACTTTTGTATTGGGAAAGTCATCTCCGGTGAACTTTTGTATTGGGAAAGTCATCTCCGGTGAACTTTTGTATGGGAAAAGTCATCTCCGGTGAACTTTTGTATTGGGAAAAGTCATCTCCGGTGAACTTTTGTATTGGGAAAAGTCATCTCCGGTGAACTTTTGTATTGGGAAAAGTCATCTCCGGTGAACTTTTGTATGGGAAAAGTCATCTCCGGTGAACTTTTGTATTGGGAAAGTCATCTCCGGTGAACTTTTGTATTGGGAAAGTCATCTCCGGTGAACTTTTGTATTGGGAAAGTCATGCTCCGGTGAACTTTTGTATTGGGAAAGTCATCTCCGGTGAACTTTTGTATGGGAAAAGTCATCTCCGGTGAACTGAACCTTTTGTATTGGGAAAGTCATCTCCGGTGAACTTTTGTATGGGAAAAGTCATCTCCGGTGAATTTTTGTATTGGGAAAGTCATGCCCGGTGAACTTTTGTATTGGGAAAGTCATCTCCGGTGAACTTTTGTATGGGAAAAGTCATCTCCGGTGAACTTTTGTATTGGGAAAGTCATCTCCGGTGAACTTTTGTATGGGAAAAGTCATCTCCGGTGAACTTTTGTATTGGAAAGTCATGCCCGGTGAACTTTTGTATTGGGAAAGTCATCTCCGGTGAACTTTTGTATGGGGAAAAGTCATCTCCGGTGAACTTTTGTATTGGGAAAGTCATCTCCGGTGAACTTTTGTATGGGAAAGTCATCTCCGGTGAACTTTTGTATTGGGAAAGTCATCTCCGGTGAACTTTTGTATTGGGAAAGTCATGCCCGGTGAACTTTTGTATGGGAAAAGTCATCTCCGGTGAACTTTTGTATTGGGAAAGTCATGCCCGGTGAACTTTTGTATTGGGAAAGTCATCTCCGGTGAACTTTTGTATGGGAAAAGTCATCTCCGGTGAACTTTTGTATGGGAAAAGCTCCGGTGACTTTTGTATGGGAAAGTCATCTCCGGTGAACTTTTGTATGGGAAAAGTCATCTCCGGTGAACTTTTGTATGGGAAAAGTCATCTCCGGTGAACTTTTGTATGGGAAAAGTCATCTCCGGTGAACTTTTGTATTGGGAAAGTCATCTCCGTGAACTTTTGTATTGGGAAAGTCATCTCCGGTGAACTTTTGTATTGGGAAAAGTCATCTCCGGTGAACTTTTGTATTGGGAAAGTCATCTCCGGTGAACTTTTGTATGGGAAAAGTCATCTCCGGTGAACTTTTGTATGGGAAAAGTCATCTCCGGTGAACTTTTGTATTGGGAAAGTCATCTCACGGTGAACTTTTATATTGGGAAAGTCATGCCCGGTGAACTTTTGTATTGGGAAAGTCATCTCCGGTGAACTTTTGTATTGGGAAAGTCATCTCCGGTGAACTTTTGTATTGGGAAAGTCATCTCCGGTGAACTTTTGTATGGGAAAAGTCATCTCCGGTGAACTTTTGTATTGGGAAAGTCATGCCCGGTGAACTTTTGTATTGGGGAAAGTCATCTCCGGTGAACTTTTGTATGGGAAAAGTCATCTCCGGTGAACTTTTGTATTGGGAAAGTCATCTCCGGTGAACTTTTGTATGGGAAAATTCATCTCCGGTGAACTTTTGTATTGGGAAAGTCATGCCCGGTGAACTTTTGTATTGGGAAAGTCATCTCCGGTGAACTTTTGTATGGGAAAAGTCATCTCCGGTGAACTTTTGTATTGGGAAAGAAATCTCCGGTGAACTTTTGTATGGGAAAAGTCATCTCCGGTGAACTTTTGTATTGGGAAAGTCATGCCCGGTGAACTTTTGTATTGGGAAAGTCATGCCCGGTGAACTTTTGTATTGGGAAAGTCATCTCCGGTGAACTTTTGTATTGGAAAGTCATCTCCGGTGAACTTTTGTATTGGGAAAGTCATCTCCGGTGAACTTTTGTATTGGGAAAGTCATCTCCGGTGAACTTTTGTATTGGGAAAAGTCATCTCCGGTGAACTTTTGTATTGGGAAAGTCATCTCCGGTGAACTTTTTGTATGGGAAAAGTCATCTCCGGTGAACTTTTGTATGGGAAAGTCATCTCCGGTGAGCTTTTGTATTGGGAAAGTCATCTCCGGTGAACTTTTATATTGGGAAAGTCATGCCGGTGAACTTTTGTATTGGGAAAGTCATCTCCGGTGAACTTTTGTATTGGGAAAGTCATCTCCGGTGAACTTTTGTATTGGGAAAGTCATCTCCGGTGAACTTTTGTATTGGGAAAGTCATCTCCGGTGAACTTTTGTATTGGGAAAGTCATCTCCGGTGAACTTTTGTACTGGGAAAGTCATGCCCGGTGAACTTTTGTATTGGGGAAAGTCATGCCCGGTGAACTTTTGTATTGGGAAAGTCATCTCCGTGAACTTTTATATTGGGAAAGTCATGCCGGTGAACTTTTGTATTGCGAAAGTCATCTCCGGTGAACTTTTGTATTGGGAAAGTCATCTCCGGTGAACTTTTGTATTGGGAAAGTCTTGCCCGGTCAACTTTTGTATTGGGAAAGTCATGCCCGGTGATCTTTTGAACTGGGAAAGTCATCTCCGGTGAACTTTTGTATTGGGAAAGTCATCTCCGGTGAACTTTTGTATGGGAAAAGTCATCTCCGGTGAATTTTTGTATTGGGAAAGTCATGCCCGGTGAACTTTTGTATTGGGAAAGTCATCTCCGGTGAACTTTTGTATGGGAAAAGTCATCTCCGGTGAACTTTTGTATTGGGAAAGTCATCTCCGGTGAACTTTTGTATGGGAAAAGTCATCTCCGGTGAACTTTGTATTGGAAAGTCATGCCCGGTGAACTTTTGTATTGGGAAAGTCATCTCCGGTGAACTTTTGTATGGGAAAAGTCTCTCCGGTGAACTTTTGTATTGGGAAAGTCATCTCCGGTGAACTTTTGTATGGAAAAGTCATCTCCGGTGAACTTTTGTATTGGGAAAGTCATCTCCGGTGAACTTTTGTATTGGGAAAGTCATGCCCGGTGAACTTTTGTATGGGAAAAGTCATCTCCGGTGAACTTTTGTATTGGGAAAGTCATGCCCGGTGAACTTTTGTATGGGAAAGTCATCTCCGGTGAACTTTTGTATGGGAAAAGTCATCTCCGGTGAACTTTTGTATTGGGAAAGTCATCTCCGGTGAACTTTTGTATGGGAAAGTCATCTCCGGTGAACTTTTGTATGGGAAAAGTCATCTCCGGTGAACTTTTGTATGGGAAAAGTCATCTCCGGTGAACTTTTGTATGGGAAAAGTCATCTCCGGTGAACTTTTGTATTGGGAAAGTCATCTCCGGTGAACTTTTGTATTGGGAAAGTCATCTCCGGTGAACTTTTGTATTGGGGAAAATCATCTCCGGTGAACTTTTGTATTGGGAAAGTCATCTCCGGTGAACTTTTGTATGGGAAAGTCATCTCCGTGAACTTTTGTATGGGGAAAAGTCATCTCCGGTGAACTTTTGTATTGGGAAAGTCATCTCCGGTGAACTTTTATATTGGGAAAGTCATGCCCGGTGAACTTTTGTATTGGGAAAGTCATCTCCGGTGAACTTTTGTATTGGGAAAGTCATCTCCGGTGAACTTTTGTATTGGGAAAGTCATCTCCGGTGAACTTTTGTATGGGAAAAGTCATCTCCGGTGAACTTTTGTATTGGGAAAGTCATGCCCGGTGAACTTTTGTATTGGGAAAGTCATCTCCGGTGAACTTTTGTATGGGAAAAGTCATCTCCGGTGAACTTTTGTATTGGGAAAGTCATCTCCGGTGAACTTTTGTATGGGAAAATTCATCTCCGGTGAACTTTTGTATTGGGGAAAGTCATGCCCGGTGAACTTTTGTATTGGGAAAGTCATCTCCGGTGAACTTTTGTATGGGAAAAGTCATCTCCGGTGAACTTTTGTATTGGGAAAGAAATCTCCGGTGAACTTTTGTATGGGAAAAGTCATCTCCGGTGAACTTTTGTATTGGGAAAGTCATGCCCGGTGAACTTTTGTATTGGGAAAGTCATGCCCGGTGAACTTTTGTATTGGGAAAGTCATCTCCGGTGAACTTTTGTATTGGGAAAGTCATCTCCGGTGAACTTTTGTATTGGGAAAGTCATCTCCGGTGAACTTTTGTATTGGGAAAGTCATCTCCGGTGAACTTTTGTATGGGAAAAGTCATCTCCGGTGAACTTTTGTATTGGGAAAGTCATCTCCGGTGAACTTTTGTATGGGAAAAGTCATCTCCGGTGAACTTTTGTATGGGAAAAGTCATCTCCGGTGAGCTTTTGTATTGGGAAAGTCATCTCCGGTGAACTTTTATATTGGGAAAGTCATGCCCGGTGAACTTTTGTATTGGGAAAGTCATCTCCGGTGAACTTTTGTATTGGGAAAGTCATCTCCGGTGAACTTTTGTATTGGGAAAGTCATCTCCGGTGAACTTTTGTATTGGGAAAGTCATCTCCGGTGAACTTTTGTATTGGGAAAGTCATCTCCGGTGAACTTTTGTACTGGGAAAGTCATGCCCGGTGAACTTTTGTATTGGGAAAGTCATGCCCGGTGAACTTTTGTATTGGGAAAGTCATCTCCGGTGAACTTTTATATTGGGAAAGTCATGCCCGGTGAACTTTTGTATTGCGAAAGTCATCTCCGGTGAACTTTTGTATTGGGAAAGTCATCTCCGGTGAACTTTTGTATTGGGAAAGTCTTGCCCGGTCAACTTTTGTATTGGGAAAGTCATGCCCGGTGATCTTTTGAACTGGGAAAGTCATGCCCGGTGAACTTTTGTACTGGGAAAGTCATGCCCGGTGAACTTTTGTATTGGGAAAGTCATGCCCGGTGAACTTTTGTATTGGGAAAGTCATGCCCGGTGAACTTTTGTATTGGGAAAGTCATCTCCGGTGAACTTTTGTATTGGGAAAGTCATCTCCGGTGAACTTTTGTATTGGGAAAGTCATCTCCGGTGAACTTTTGTATGGGAAAGTCATCTCCGGTGAACTTTTGTATGGGAAAAGTCATCTCCGGTGAACTTTTGTATGGGAAAAGTCATCTCCGGTGAACTTTTGTATTGGGAAAGTCATCTCCGGTGAACTTTTGTATTGGGAAAGTCATCTCCGGTGAACTTTTATATTGGGAAAGTCATGCCCGGTGAACTTTTGTTTTGGGAAAGTCATGCCCGGTGAACTTTTGTATTGGGAAAGTCGTGCCCGGTGAACTTTTGTATTGGGAAAGTCATGCCCGGTGAACTTTTGTATTGGGAAAGTCATCTCCGGTGAACTTTTGTATGGGAAAAGTCATCTCCGGTGAACTTTTGTATTGGGAAAGTCATGCCCGGTGAACTTTTGTATTGGGAAAGTCATCTCCGGTGAACTTTTGTATTGGGAAAGTCATGCCCGGTGAACTTTTGTATTGGGAAAGTCATGCCCGGTGAACTTTTATATTGGGAAAGTCATCTCCGGTGAACTTTTGTATTGGGAAAGTCATCTCCGGTGAACTTTTGTATGGGAAAAGTCATCTCCGGTGAACTTTTGTATTGGGAAAGTCATCTCCGGTGAACTTTTGTATGGGAAAGTCATCTCCGGTGAACTTTTGTATGGGAAAAGTCATCTCCGGTGAACTTTTGTATGGGAAATGTCATCTCCGGTGAACTTTTGTATTGGGAAAGTCATCTCCGGTGAACTTTTGTATGGGAAAAGTCATCTCCGGTGAACTTTTGTATGGGAAAAGTCATCTCCGGTGAACTTTTGTATTGGGAAAGTCATCTCCGGTGAACTTTTGTATGGGAAAAGTCATCTCCGGTGAACTTTTGTATTGGGAAAGTCATCTCCGGTGAACTTTTGTATTGGGAAAGTCATTTCCGGTGAACTTTTGTATGGGAAAAGTCATCTCCGGTGAACTTTTGTATTGGGAAAGTCATCTCCGGTGAACTTTTGTATGGGAAAAGTCATCTCCGGTGAACTTTTGTATTGGGAAAGTCATGCCCGGTGAACTTTTGTATTGGGAAAGTCATGCCCGGTGAACTTTTGTATTGGGAAAGTCATCTCCGGTGAACTTTTGTATTGGGAAAGTCATCTCCGGTGAACTTTTGTATGGGAAAAGTCATCTCCGGTGAACTTTTGTATTGGGAAAATCATCTCCGGTGAACTTTTGTATGGGAAAAGTCATCTCCGGTGAACTTTTGTATTGGGAAAGTCATCTCCGGTGAAATTTTGTATGGGAAAAGTCATCTCCGGTGAACTTTTGTATGGGAAAAGTCATCTCCGGTGAACTTTTGTATTGGGAAAGTCATCTCCGGTGAACTTTTATATTGGGAAAGTCATGCCCGGTGAACTTTTGTATTGGGAAAGTCATCTCCGGTGAACTTTTGTATTGGGAAAGTCATCTCCGGTGAACTTTTGTATTGGGAAAGTCATCTCCGGTGAACTTTTGTATGGGAAAAGTCATCTCCGGTGAATTTTTGTATTGGGAAAGTCATGCCCGGTGAACTTTTGTATTGGGAAAGTCATCTCCGGTGAACTTTTGTATGGGAAAAGTCATCTCCGGTGAACTTTTGTATTGGGAAAGTCATCTCCGGTGAACTTTTGTATGGGAAAAGTCATCTCCGGTGAACGTTTGTATTAGAAAGTCATGCCCGGTGAACTTTTGTATTGGGAAAGTCATCTCCGGTGAACTTTTGTATGGGAAAAGTCATCTCCGGTGAACTTTTGTATTGGGAAAGTCATCTCCGGTGAACTTTTGTATGGGAAAAGTCATCTCCGGTGAACTTTTGTATGGGAAAAGTCATCTCCGGTGAACTTTTGTATTGGGAAAGTCATCTCCGGTGAACTTTTGTATTGGGAAAGTCATCTCCGGTGAACTTTTGTATTGGGAAAGTCATCTCCGGTGAACTTTTGTATTGGGAAAGTCATCTCCGGTGAACTTTTGTATGGGAAAAGTCATCTCCGGTGAACTTTTGTATGGGAAAAGTCATCTCCGGTGAACTTTTGTATTGGGAAAGTCATCTCCGGTGAACTTTTATATTGGGAAAGTCATGCCCGGTGAACTTTTGTATTGGGAAAGTCATCTCCGGTGAACTTTTGTATTGGGAAAGTCATCTCCGGTGAACTTTTGTATTGGGAAAGTCATCTCCGGTGAACTTTTGTATGGGAAAAGTCATCTCCGGTGAACTTTTGTATTGGGAAAATCATGCCCGGTGAACTTTTGTATTGGGAAAGTCATCTCCGGTGAACTTTTGTATGGGAAAAGTCATCTCCGGTGAACTTTTGTATTGGGAAAGTCATCTCCGGTGAACTTTTGTATGGGAAAATTCATCTCCGGTGAACTTTTGTATTGGGAAAGTCATGCCCGGTGAACTTTTGTATTGGGAAAGTCATCTCCGGTGAACTTTTGTATGGGAAAAGTCATCTCCGGTGAACTTTTGTATTGGGAAAGTCATCTCCGGTGAACTTTTGTATGGGAAAAGTCATCTCCGGTGAACTTTTGTATTGGGAAAGTCATGCCCGGTGAACTTTTGTATTGGGAAAGTCATGCCCGGTGAACTTTTGTATTGGGAAAGTCATCTCCGGTGAACTTTTGTATTGGGAAAGTCATCTCCGGTGAACTTTTGTATTGGGAAAGTCATCTCCGGTGAACTTTTGTATGGGAAAAGTCATCTCCGGTGAACTTTTGTATTGGGAAAGTCATCTCCGGTGAACTTTTGTATGGGAAAAGTCATCTCCGGTGAACTTTTGTATGGGAAAAGTCATCTCCGGTGAGCTTTTGTATTGGGAAAGTCATCTCCGGTGAACTTTTATATTGGGAAAGTCATGCCCGGTGAACTTTTGTATTGGGAAAGTCATCTCCGGTGAACTTTTGTATTGGGAAAGTCATCTCCGGTGAACTTTTGTATTGGGAAAGTCATCTCCGGTGAACTTTTGTATGGGAAAAGTCATCTCCGGTGAACTTTTGTATTGGGAAAGTCATGCCCGGTGAACTTTTGTATTGGGAAAGTCATCTCCGCTGAACTTTTGTATGGGAAAAGTCATCTCCGGTGAACTTTTGTATTGGGAAAGTCATCTCCGGTGAACTTTTGTATGGGAAAAGTCATCTCCGGTGAACTTTTGTATTGGGAAAGTCATGCCCGGTGAACTTTTGTATTGGGAAAGTCATCTCCGGTGAACTTTTGTATGGGAAAAGTCATCTCCGGTGAACTTTTGTATGGGAAAAGTCATCTCCGGTGAACTTTTGTATTGGGAAAGTCATCTCCGGTGAACTTTTGTATTGGGAAAGTCATGCCCGGTGAACTTTTGTATGGGAAAAGTCATCTCCGGTGAACTTTTGTATTGGGAAAGTCATGCCCGGTGAACTTTTGTATTGGGAAAGTCATCTCCGGTGAACTTTTGTATGGGAAAAGTCATCTCCGGTGAACTTTTGTATGGGAAAAGTCATCTCCGGTGAACTTTTGTATGGGAAAAGTCATCTCCGGTGAACTTTTATATTGGGAAAGTCATCTCCGGTGAACTTTTGTATGGGAAAAGTCATCTCCGGTGAACTTTTGTATTGGGAAAAGTCATCTCCGGTGAACTTTTTTATTGGGAAAGTCATCTCCGGTGAACTTTTGTATTGGGAAAGTCATCTCCGGTGAACTTTTGTATGGGAAAAGTCATCTCCGGTGAACTTTTGTATTGGGAAAGTCATGCCCGGTGAACTTTTGTATTGGGAAAGTCATGCCCGGTGAACTTTTGTATTGGGAAAGTCATCTCCGGTGAACTTTTGTATTGGGAAATTCATGCCCGGTGAACTTTTGTGTTGGGAAAGTCATGCCCGGTGAACTTTTGTATGGGAAAAGTCATCTCCGGTGAACTTTTGTATTGGGAAAGTCATGCCCGGTGAACTTTTATATTGGGAAAGTCATCTCCGGTGAACTTTTGTATTGGGAAAGTCATCTCCGGTGAACTTTTGTATGGGAAAAGTCATCTCCGGTGAACTTTTGTATTGGGAAAGTCATCTCCGGTGAACTTTTGTATGGGAAAAGTCATCTCCGGTGAACTTTTGTATTGGGAAAGTCATCTCCGGTGAACTTTTGTATTGGGAAAGTCATCTCCGGTGAACTTTTGTATGGGAAAAGTCATCTCCGGTGAACTTTTGTATGGGAAAAGTCATCTCCGGTGAACTTTTGTATGGGAAAAGTCATCTCCGGTGAACTTTTGTATGGGAAAAGTCATCTTCGGTGAACTTTTGTATGGGAAAAGTCATCTCCGGTGAACTTTTGTATTGGGAAAGTCATCTCCGGTGAACTTTTGTATGGGAAAAGTCATCTCCGGTGAACTTTTGTATTGGGAAAGTCATCTCCGGTGAACTTTTGTATGGGAAAAGTCATCTCCGGTGAACTTTTGTATTGGGAAAGTCATCTCCGGTGAACTTTTGTATGGGAAAAGTCATCTCCGGTGAACTTTTGTATTGGGAAAGTCATCTCCGGTGAATTTTTGTATTGGGAAAGTCATCTCCGGTGAACTTTTGTATTGGGAAAGTCATCTCCGGTGAACTTTTGTATTGGGAAAGTCATCTCCGGTGAACTTTTGTATGGGAAAAGTCATCTCCGGTGAACTTTTGTATTGGGAAAGTCATCTCCGGTGAACTTTTGTATGGGAAAAGTCATCTCCGGTGAACTTTTGTATTGGGAAAGTCATCTCCGGTGAACTTTTGTATGGGAAAAGTCATCTCCGGTGAACTTTTGTATTGGGAAAGTCATCTCCGGTGAAATTTTGTATGGGAAAAATCATCTCCGGTGAACTTTTGTATTGGGAAAGTCATGCCCGGTGAACTTTTGTATTGGGAAAGTCATGCCCGGTGAACTTTTATATTGGGAAAGTCATCTCCGGTGAACTTTTGTATTGGGAAAGTCATCTCCGGTGAACTTTTGTATGGGAAAAGTCATCTCCGGTGAACTTTTGTATTGGGAAAGTCATCTCCGGTGAACTTTTGTTTGGGAAAGTCATCTCCGGTGAACTTTTGTATGGGAAAAGTCATCTCCGGTGAACTTTTGTATGGGAAAAGTCATCTCCGGTGAACTTTTGTATTGGGAAAGTCATCTCCGGTGAACTTTTGTATTGGGAAAGTCATCTCCGGTGAACTTTTGTATGGGAAAAGTCATCTCCGGTGAACTTTTGTATTGGGAAAGTCATCTCCGGTGAACTTTTGTATGGGAAAAGTCATCTCCGGTGAACTTTTGTATTGGGAAAGTCATCTCCGGTGAACTTTTGTATGGGAAAAGTCATCTCCGGTGAACTTTTGTATTGGGAAAGTCATCTCCGGTGAACTTTTGTATGGGAAAAGTCATCTCCGGTGAACGTTTGTATTGGGAAAGTCATGCCCGGTGAACTTTTGTATTGGGAAAGTCATCTCCGGTGAACTTTTGTATTGGGAAAGTCATCTCCGGTGAACTTTTGTATGGGAAAAGTCATCTCCGGTGAACTTTTGTATGGGAAAAGTCATCTCCGGTGAACTTTTGTATTGGGAAAGTCATGCCCGGTGAACTTTTGTATTGGGAAAGTCATGCCCGGTGAACTTTTGTATTGGGAAAGTCATCTCCGGTGAACTTTTGTATTGGGAAAGTCATGCCCGGTGAACTTTTGTATTGGGAAAGTCATGCCCGGTGAACTTTTGTATGGGAAAAGTCATCTCCGGTGAACTTTTGTATTGGGAAAGTCATGCCCGGTGAACTTTTATATTGGGAAAGTCATCTCCGGTGAACTTTTGTATTGGGAAAGTCATCTCCGGTGAACTTTTGTATGGGAAAAGTCATCTCCGGTGAACTTTTGTATTGGGAAAGTCATCTCCGGTGAACTTTTGTATGGGAAAAGTCATCTCCGGTGAACTTTTGTATTGGGAAAGTCATCTCCGGTGAACTTTTGTATTGGGAAAGTCATCTCCGGTGAACTTTTGTATGGGAAAAGTCATCTCCGGTGAACTTTTGTATGGGAAAAGTCATCTCCGGTGAACTTTTGTATGGGAAAAGTCATCTCCGGTGAACTTTTGTATGGGAAAAGTCATCTCCGGTGAACTTTTGTATGGGAAAGGTCATCTCCGGTGAACTTTTGTATTGGGAAAGTCATCTCCGGTGAACTTTTGTATGGGAAAAGTCATCTCCGGTGAACTTTTGTATTGGGAAAGTCATCTCCGGTGAACTTTTGTATGGGAAAGGTCATCTCCGGTGAACTTTTGTATTGGGAAAGTCATCTCCGGTGAACTTTTGTATGGGCAAAGTCATCTCCGGTGAACTTTTGTATTGGGAAAGTCATCTCCGGTGAATTTTTGTATTGGGAAAGTCATCTCCGGTGAACTTTTATATTGGGAAAGTCATCTCCGGTGAACTTTTGTATTGGGAAAGTCATCTCCGGTGAACTTTTGTATGGGAAAAGTCATCTCCGGTGAACTTTTGTATTGGGAAAGTCATCTCCGGTGAACTTTTGTATGGGAAAAGTCATCTCCGGTGAACTTTTGTATTGGGAAAGTCATCTCCGGTGATTTTTTGTATGGGAAAAGTCATCTCCGGTGAACTTTTGTATTGGGAAAGTCATCTCCGGTGAACTTTTGTATGGGAAAAATCATCTCCGGTGAACTTTTGTATTGGGAAAGTCATGCCCGGTGAACTTTTGTATTGGGAAAGTCATGCCCGGTGAACTTTTGTGTTGGGAAAGTCATGCCCGGTGAACTTTTATATTGGGAAAGTCATCTCCGGTGAACATTTGTATTGGGAAAGTCATCTCCGGTGAACTTTTGTATGGGAAAAGTCATCTCCGGTGAACTTTTGTATTGGGAAAGTCATCTCCGGTGAACTTTTGTATGGGCAAGTCATCTCCGGTGAACTTTTGTATGGGAAAAGTCATCTCCGGTGAACTTTTGTATGGGAAAAGTCATCTCCGGTGAACTTTTGTATTGGGAAAGTCATCTCCGGTGAACTTTTGTATTGGGAAAGTCATCTCCGGTGAACTTTTGTATGGGAAAAGTCATCTCCGGTGAACTTTTGTATTGGGAAAGTCATCTCCGGTGAACTTTTGTATTGGGAAAGTCATCTCCGGTGAACTTTTGTATGGGAAAAGTCATCTCCGGTGAACTTTTGTATGGGAAAAGTCATCTCCGGTGAACTTTTGTATGGGAAAAGTCATCTCCGGTGAACTTTTGTATGGGAAAAGTCATCTCCGGTGAACTTTTGTATGGGAAAAGTCATCTCCGGTGAACTTTTGTATTGGGAAAGTCATCTCCGGTGAACTTTTGTATGGGAAAAGTCATCTCCGGTGAACTTTTGTATTGGGAAAGTCATCTCCGGTGAACTTTTGTATGGGAAAAGTCATCTCCGGTGAACTTTTGTATTGGGAAAGTCATCTCCGGTGAACTTTTGTATGGGAAAAGTCATCTCCGGTGAACTTTTGTATTGGGAAAGTCATCTCCGGTGAATTTTTGTATTGGGAAAGTCATCTCCGGTGAACTTTTGTATTGGGAAAGTCATCTCCGGTGAACTTTTGTATTGGGAAAGTCATCTCCGGTGAACTTTTGTATGGGAAAAGTCATCTCCGGTGAACTTTTGTATTGGGAAAGTCATCTCCGGTGAACTTTTGTATGGGAAAAGTCATCTCCGGTGAACTTTTGTATTGGGAAAGTCATCTCCGGTGAACTTTTGTATGGGAAAAGTCATCTCCGGTGAACTTTTGTATTGGGAAAGTCATCTCCGGTGAACTTTTGTATGGGAAAAGTCATCTCCGGTGAACTTTTGTATTGGGAAAGTCATCTCCGGTGAACTTTTGTATTGGGAAAGTCATCTCCGGTGAACTTTTGTATGGGAAAAGTCATCTCCGGTGAACTTTTGTATTGGGAAAGTCATCTCCGGTGAACTTTTGTATGGGAAAAGTCATCTCCGGTGAACGTTTGTATTGGGAAAGTCATGCCCGGTGAACTTTTGTATTGGGAAAGTCATCTCCGGTGAACTTTTGTATTGGGAAAGTCATCTCCGGTGAACTTTTGTATGGGAAAAGTCATCTCCGGTGAACTTTTGTATTGGGAAAGTCATCTCCGGTGAACTTTTGTATTGGGAAAGTCATGCCCGGTGAACTTTTATATTGGGAAAGTCATCTCCGGTGAACTTTTGTATTGGGAAAGTCATCTCCGGTGAACTTTTGTATTGGGAAAGTCATCTCCGGTGAACTTTTGTATGGGAAAGTCATCTCCGGTGAACTTTTGTATGGGAAAAGTCATCTCCGGTGAACTTTTGTATGGGAAATCATCTCCGGTGAACTTTTGTATTGGGAAAGTCATCTCCGGTGAACTTTTGTATTGGGAAAGTCATGCCCGGTGAACTTTTGTTTTGGGAAAGTCATGCCCGGTGAACTTTTGTATGGGAAAAGTCATCTCCGGTGAACTTTTGTATTGGGAAAGTCATGCCCGGTGAACTTTTGTATTGGGAAAGTCATGCCCGGTGAACTTTTATATTGGGAAAGTCATCTCCGGTGAACTTTTGTATTGGGAAAGTCATGCCCGGTGAACTTTTGTATGGGAAAAGTCATCTCCGGTGAACTTTTGTATTGGGAAAGTCATGCCCGGTGAACTTTTGTATTGGGAAAGTCATGCCCGGTGAACTTTTGTATTGGGAAAGTCATCTCCGGTGAACTTTTGTATTGGGAAAGTCATGCCCGGTGAACTTTTGTATTGGGAAAGTCATGCCCGGTGAACTTTTGTATGGGAAAAGTCATCTCCGGTGAACTTTTGTATTGGGAAAGTCATGCCCGGTGAACTTTTATATTGGGAAAGTCATCTCCGGTGAACTTTTGTATTGGGAAAGTCATCTCCGGTGAACTTTTGTATGGGAAAAGTCATCTCCGGTGAACTTTTGTATTAGGAAAGTCATCTCCGGTGAACTTTTGTATGGGAAAAGTCATCTCCGGTGAACTTTTGTATTGGGAAAGTCATCTCCGGTGAACTTTTGTATTGGGAAAGTCATCTCCGGTGAACTTTTGTATGGGAAAAGTCATCTCCGGTGAACTTTTGTATGGGAAAAGTCATCTCCGGTGAACTTTTGTATGGGAAAAGTCATCTCCGGTGAACTTTTGTATTGGGAAAGTCATCTCCGGTGAACTTTTGTATGGGAAAAGTCATCTCCGGTGAACTTTTGTATTGGGAAAGTCATCTCCGGTGAACTTTTGTATTGGGAAAGTCATCTCCGGTGAACTTTTGTATTGGGAAAGTCATCTCCGGTGAACTTTTGTATTGGGAAAGTCATCTCCGGTGAACTTTTGTATGGGAAAAGTCATCTCCGGTGAACTTTTGTATTGGGAAAGTCATCTCCGGTGAACTTTTGTATGGGAAAAGTCATCTCCGGAGAACTTTTGTATTAGGAAAGTCATCTCCGGTGAACTTTTGTATGGGAAAAGTCATCTCCGGTGAACTTTTGTATTGGGAAAATCATCTCCGGTGAACTTTTGTATGGGAAAAATCATCTCCGCTGAACTTTTGTATTGGGAAAGTCATGCCCGGTGAACTTTTGTATTGGGAAAGTCATGCCCGGTGAACTTTTGTATTGGGAAAGTCATGCCCGGTGAACTTTTATATTAGGAAAGTCATCTCCGGTGAACTTTTGTATTGGGAAAGTCATCTCCGGTGAACTTTTGTATGGGAAAAGTCATCTCCGGTGAACTTTTGTATTGGGAAAGTCATCTCCGGTGAACTTTTGTATGGGAAAGTCATCTCCGGTGAACTTTTGTATGGGAAAAGTCATCTCCGGTGAACTTTTGTATGGGAAAAGTCATCTCCGGTGAACTTTTGTATTGGGAAAGTCATCTCCGGTGAACTTTTGTATTGGGAAAGTCATCTCCGGTGAACTTTTGTATGGGAAAAGTCATCTCCGGTGAACTTTTGTATTGGGAAAGTCATCTCCGGTGAACTTTTGTATGGGAAAAGTCATCTCCGGTGAACTTTTGTATTGGGAAAGTCATCTCCGGTGAACTTTTGTATGGGAAAAATCATCTCCGGTGAACTTTTGTATTGGGAAAGTTATCTCCGGTGAACTTTTGTATTGGGAAAATCATCTCCGGTGAACTTTTGTATGGGAAAAGTCATCTCCGGTGAACTTTTGTATTGGGAAAGTCATCTCCGGTGAACTTTTGTATGGGAAAAGTCATCTCCGGTGAACTTTTGTATTGGGAAAGTCATGCCCGGTGAACTTTTGTATTGGGAAAGTCATGCCCGGTGAACTTTTGTATGGGAAAAGTCATCTCCGGTGAACTTTTGTATTGGGAAAGTCATGCCCGGTGAACTTTTATATTGGGAAAGTCATCTCCGGTGAACTTTTGTATTGGGAAAGTCATCTCCGGTGAACTTTTGTATGGGAAAAGTCATCTCCGGTGAACTTTTGTATTGGGAAAGTCATCTCCGGTGAACTTTTGTATGGGAAAAGTCATCTCCGGTGAACTTTTGTATTGGGAAAGTCATCTCCGGTGAACTTTTGTATGGGAAAAGTCATCTCCGGTGAACTTTTGTATTGGGAAAGTCATGCCCGGTGAACTTTTGTATTGGGAAAGTCATGCCCGGTGAACTTTTTTATGGGAAAAGTCATCTCCGGTGAACTTTTGTATTGGGAAAGTCATCTCCGGTGAACTTTTGTATGGGAAAAGTCATCTCCGGTGAACTTTTGTATTGGGAAAGTCATCTCCGGTGAACTTTTGTATGGGAAAAGTCATCTCCGGTGAACTTTTGTATTGGGAAAGTCATGCCCGGTGAACTTTTGTATTGGGAAAGTCATGCCCGGTGAACTTTTGTATTGGGAAAGTCATCTCCGGTGAACTTTTGTATTGGGAAAGTCATGCCCGGTGAACTTTTGTATTGGGAAAGTCATCTCCGGTGAACTTTTGTATGGGAAAAGTCATCTCCGGTGAACTTTTGTATTGGGAAAGTCATCTCCGGTGAACTTTTGTATTGGGAAAGTCATGCCCGGTGAACTTTTGTATGGGAAAAGTCATCTCCGGTGAACTTTTGTATTGGGAAAGTCATCTCCGGTGAACTTTTGTATGGGAAAAGTCATCTCCGGTGAACTTTTGTATTGGGAAAGTCATCTCCGGTGAACTTTTATATTGGGAAAGTCATCTCCGGTGAATTTTTGTATTGGGAAAGTCGTGCCCGGTGAACTTTTGTATTGGGAAAGTCATGCCCGGTGAACTTTTATATTGGGAAAGTCAGCCCGGTGAACTTTTGTATTGGGAAAGTCGTGCCCGGTGAACTTTTGTATTGGGAAAGTCATGCCCGGTGAACTTTTGTATTGGGAAAGTCATCTCCGGTGAACTTTTGTATTGGGAAAGTCATCTCCGGTGAACTTTTGTATGGGAAAAGTCATCTCCGGTGAACTTTTGTATTGGGAAAGTCATCTCCGGTGAACTTTTTATGGGAAAAGTCATCTCCGGTGAACTTTTGTTTGGGAAAAGTCATCTCCGGTGAACTTTTGTATTGGGAAAGTCATCTCCGGTGAACTTTTGTATGGGAAAAGTCATCTCCGGTGAACTTTTGTATTGGGAAAGTCATCTCCGGTGAACTTTTGTATGGGAAAAGTCATCTCCGGTGAACTTTTGTATTGGGAAAGTCATGCCCGGTGAACTTTTGTATTGGGAAAGTCATGCCCGGTGAACTTTTGTATTGGGAAAGTCATGCCCGGTGAACTTTTGTATTGGGAAAGTCGTGCCCGGTGAACTTTTGTATTGGGAAAGTCATGCCCGGTGAACTTTTGTATTGGGAAAGTCATGCCCGGTGAACTTTTGTATTGGGAAAGTCATGCCCGAAGAACTTTTGTATGGGAAAAGTCATCTCCGGTGAACTTTTGTATTGGGAAAGTCATCTCCGGTGAACTTTTGTATGGGAAAAGTCATCTCCGGTGAACTTTTGTATGGGAAAAGTCATCTCCGGTGAACTTTTGTATTGGGAAAGTCATCTCCGGTGAACTTTTGTATGGGAAAAGTCATCTCCGGTGAACTTTTGTATTGGGAAAGTCATCTCCGGTGAACTTTTGTATGGGAAAAGTCATCTCCGGTGAACTTTTGTATTGGGAAAGTCATGCCCGGTGAACTTTTGTATTGGGAAAGTCATGCCCGGTGAACTTTTGTATTGGGAAAGTCATGCCCGGTGAACTTTTGTATTGGGAAAGTCGTGCCCGGTGAACTTTTGTATTGGGAAAGTCATGCCCGGTGAACTTTTGTATTGGGAAAGTCATGCCCGGTGAACTTTTGTATTGGGAAAGTCATGCCCGGTGAACTTTTGTATGGGAAAAGTCATCTCCGGTGAACTTTTGTATTGGGAAAGTCATCTCCGGTGAACTTTTGTATGGGAAAAGTCATCTCCGGTGAACTTTTGTATTGGGAAAATCATCTCCGGTGAACTTTTGTATGGGAAAAGTCATCTCCGGTGAACTTTTGTATGGGAAAAGTCATCTCCGGTGAACTTTTGTATGGGAAAAGTCATCTCCGGTGAATTTTGTATTGGGAAAGTCATCTCCGGTGAACTTTTGTATGGGAAAAGTCATCTCCGGTGAACTTTTGTATTGGGAAAGTCATGCCCGGTGAACTTTTGTATTGGGAAAGTCATGCCCGGTGAACTTTTTTATGGGAAAAGTCATCTCCGGTGAACTTTTGTATTGGGAAAGTCATCTCCGGTGAACTTTTGTATGGGAAAAGTCATCTCCGGTGAACTTTTGTATTGGGAAAGTCATCTCCGGTGAACTTTTGTATGGGAAAAGTCATCTCCGGTGAACTTTTGTATTGGGAAAGTCATGCCCGGTGAACTTTTGTATTGGGAAAGTCATGCCCGGTGAACTTTTGTATTGGGAAAGTCATCTCCGGTGAACTTTTGTATTGGGAAAGTCATGCCCGGTGAACTTTTGTATTGGGAAAGTCATCTCCGGTGAACTTTTGTATGGGAAAAGTCATCTCCGGTGAACTTTTGTATTGGGAAAGTCATCTCCGGTGAACTTTGTATTGGGAAAGTCATGCCCGGTGAACTTTTGTATGGGAAAAGTCATCTCCGGTGAACTTTTGTATTGGGAAAGTCATCTCCGGTGAACTTTTGTATGGGAAAAGTCATCTCCGGTGAACTTTTGTATTGGGAAAGTCATCTCCGGTGAACTTTTATATTGGGAAAGTCATCTCCGGTGAATTTTTGTATTGGGAAAGTCGTGCCCGGTGAACTTTTGTATTGGGAAAGTCATGCCCGGTGAACTTTTATATTGGGAAAGTCAGCCCGGTGAACTTTTGTATTGGGAAAGTCGTGCCCGGTGAACTTTTGTATTGGGAAAGTCATGCCCGGTGAACTTTTGTATTGGGAAAGTCATCTCCGGTGAACTTTTGTATTGGGAAAGTCATCTCCGGTGAACTTTTGTATGGGAAAAGTCATCTCCGGTGAACTTTTGTATTGGGAAAGTCATCTCCGGTGAACTTTTTATGGGAAAAGTCATCTCCGGTGAACTTTTGTTTGGGAAAAGTCATCTCCGGTGAACTTTTGTATTGGGAAAGTCATCTCCGGTGAACTTTTGTATGGGAAAAGTCATCTCCGGTGAACTTTTGTATTGGGAAAGTCATCTCCGGTGAACTTTTGTATGGGAAAAGTCATCTCCGGTGAACTTTTGTATTGGGAAAGTCATGCCCGGTGAACTTTTGTATTGGGAAAGTCATGCCCGGTGAACTTTTGTATTGGGAAAGTCATGCCCGGTGAACTTTTGTATTGGGAAAGTCGTGCCCGGTGAACTTTTGTATTGGGAAAGTCATGCCCGGTGAACTTTTGTATTGGGAAAGTCATGCCCGGTGAACTTTTGTATTGGGAAAGTCATGCCCGAAGAACTTTTGTATGGGAAAAGTCATCTCCGGTGAACTTTTGTATTGGGAAAGTCATCTCCGGTGAACTTTTGTATGGGAAAAGTCATCTCCGGTGAACTTTTGTATGGGAAAAGTCATCTCCGGTGAACTTTTGTATTGGGAAAGTCATCTCCGGTGAACTTTTGTATGGGAAAAGTCATCTCCGGTGAACTTTTGTATTGGGAAAGTCATCTCCGGTGAACTTTTGTATGGGAAAAGTCATCTCCGGTGAACTTTTGTATTGGGAAAGTCATGCCCGGTGAACTTTTGTATTGGGAAAGTCATGCCCGGTGAACTTTTGTATTGGGAAAGTCATGCCCGGTGAACTTTTGTATTGGGAAAGTCGTGCCCGGTGAACTTTTGTATTGGGAAAGTCATGCCCGGTGAACTTTTGTATTGGGAAAGTCATGCCCGGTGAACTTTTGTATTGGGAAAGTCATGCCCGGTGAACTTTTGTATGGGAAAAGTCATCTCCGGTGAACTTTTGTATTGGGAAAGTCATCTCCGGTGAACTTTTGTATGGGAAAAGTCATCTCCGGTGAACTTTTGTATTGGGAAAATCATCTCCGGTGAACTTTTGTATGGGAAAAGTCATCTCCGGTGAACTTTTGTATGGGAAAAGTCATCTCCGGTGAACTTTTGTATGGGAAAAGTCATCTCCGGTGAACTTTTGTATGGGAAAAGTCATCTCCGGTGAACTTTTGTATGGGAAAAGTCATCTCCGGTGAACTTTTGTATTGGGAAAAGTCATCTCCGGTGAACTTTTGTATGGGAAAGTCATCTCCGGTGAACTTTTGTATGGGAAAAGTCATCTCCGGTGAACTTTTGTATTGGGAAAGTCATCTCCGGTGAACTTTTGTATTGGGAAAGTCATCTCGGTGAACTTTTGTATGGGAAAAGTCATCTCCGGTGAACTTTTGTATGGGAAAAGTCATCTCCGGTGAACTTTTGTATGGGAAAAGTCATCTCCGGTGAACTTTTGTATGGGAAAAGTCATCTCCGGTGAACTTTTGTATGGGAAAAGTCATCTCCGGTGAACTTTTGTATTGGGAAAGTCATCTCCGGTGAACTTTTGTATTGGGAAAAGTCATCTCCGGTGAACTTTTGTATTGGGAAAGTCATCTCCGGTGAACTTTTGTATGGGAAAAGTCATCTCCGGTGAACTTTTGTATGGGAAAAGTCATCTCCGGTGAACTTTTGTATTGGGAAAGTCATCTCCGGTGAATTTTTGTATTGGGAAAGTCATCTCCGGTGAACTTTTGTATTGGGAAAGTCATCTCCGGTGAACTTTTGTATTGGGAAAGTCATCTCCGGTGAACTTTTGTATGGGAAAAGTCATCTCCGTGAACTTTTGTATTGGGAAAGTCATCTCCGGTGAACTTTTGTATGGGAAAAGTCATCTCCGGTGAACTTTTGTATTGGGAAAGTCATCTCCGGTGAACTTTTGTATGGGAAAAGTCATCTCCGGTGAACTTTTGTATTGGGAAAGTCATCTCCGGTGAACTTTTGTATGGGAAAAGTCATCTCCGGTGAACTTTTGTATTGGGAAAGTCATCTCCGGTGAACTTTTGTATGGGAAAGTCATCTCCGGTGAACTTTTGTATGGGAAAAGTCATCTCCGGTGAACTTTTGTATTGGGAAAGTCATCTCCGGTGAACTTTTGTATGGGAAAAGTCATCTCCGGTGAACGTTTGTATTGGGAAAGTCATGCCCGGTGAACTTTTGTATTGGGAAAGTCATCTCCGGTGAACTTTTGTATTGGGAAAGTCATCTCCGGTGAACTTTTGTATGGGAAAGTCATCTCCGGTGAACTTTTGTATTGGGAAAGTCATCTCCGGTGAACTTTTGTATTGGGAAAGTCATGCCCGGTGAACTTTTATATTGGGAAAGTCATCTCCGGTGAACTTTTGTATTGGGAAAGTCATCTCCGGTGAACTTTTGTATTGGGAAAGTCATCTCCGGTGAACTTTTGTATGGGAAAGTCATCTCCGGTGAACTTTTGTATGGGAAAAGTCATCTCCGGTGAACTTTTGTATGGGAAAATCATCTCCGGTGAACTTTTGTATTGGGAAAGTCATGCCCGGTGAACTTTTGTTTTGGGAAAGTCATGCCCGGTGAACTTTTGTATGGGAAAAGTCATCTCCGGTGAACTTTTGTATTGGGAAAGTCATGCCCGGTGAACTTTTGTATTGGGAAAGTCATGCCCGGTGAACTTTTGTATTGGGAAAGTCATCTCCGGTGAACTTTTGTATTGGGAAAGTCATGCCCGGTGAACTTTTGTATGGGAAAAGTCATCTCCGGTGAACTTTTGTATTGGGAAAGTCATGCCCGGTGAACTTTTATATTGGGAAAGTCATCTCCGGTGAACTTTTGTATTGGGAAAGTCATCTCCGGTGAACTTTTGTATGGGAAAAGTCATCTCCGGTGAACTTTTGTATTAGGAAAGTCATCTCCGGTGAACTTTTGTATGGGAAAAGTCATCTCCGGTGAACTTTTGTATTGGGAAAGTCATCTCCGGTGAACTTTTGTATTGGGAAAGTCATCTCCGGTGAACTTTTGTATGGGAAAAGTCATCTCCGGTGAACTTTTTTATGGGAAAAGTCATCTCCGGTGAACTTTTGTATGGGAAAAGTCATCTCCGGTGAACTTTTGTATTGGGAAAGTCATCTCCGGTGAACTTTTGTATGGGAAAAGTCATCTCCGGTGAACTTTTGTATTGGGAAAGTCATCTCCGGTGAACTTTTGTATTGGGAAAGTCATCTCCGGTGAACTTTTGTATTGGGAAAGTCATCTCCGGTGAACTTTTGTATTGGGAAAGTCATCTCCGGTGAACTTTTGTATGGGAAAAGTCATCTCCGGTGAACTTTTGTATTGGGAAAGTCATCTCCGGTGAACTTTTGTATGGGAAAAGTCATCTCCGGTGAACTTTTGTATTGGGAAAGTCATCTCCGGAGAACTTTTGTATGGGAAAAGTCATCTCCGGTGAACTTTTGTATTGGGAAAATCATCTCCGGTGAACTTTTGTATGGGAAAAATCATCTCCGGTGAACTTTTGTATTGGGAAAGTCATGCCCGGTAAACTTTTGTATTGGGAAAGTCATGCCCGGTGAACTTTTGTATTGGGAAAGTCATGCCCGGTGAACTTTTATATTGGGAAAGTCATCTCCGGTGAACTTTTGTATTGGGAAAGTCATCTCCGGTGAACTTTTGTATGGGAAAAGTCATCTCCGGTGAACTTTTGTATTGGGAAAGTCATCTCCGGTGAACTTTTGTATGGGAAAAGTCATCTCCGGTGAACTTTTGTATGGGAAAAGTCATCTCCGGTGAACTTTTGTATTGGGAAAGTCATCTCCGGTGAACTTTTGTATTGGGAAAGTCATCTCCGGTGAACTTTTGTATGGGAAAAGTCATCTCCGGTGAACTTTTGTATTGGGAAAGTCATCTCCGGTGAACTTTTGTATGGGAAAAGTCATCTCCGGTGAACTTTTGTATTGGGAAAGTCATCTCCGGTGAACTTTTGTATGGGAAAAATCATCTCCGGTGAACTTTTGTATTGGGAAAGTTATCTCCGGTGAACTTTTGTATTGGGAAAATCATCTCCGGTGAACTTTTGTATGGGAAAAGTCATCTCCGGTGAACTTTTGTATTGGGAAAGTCATCTCCGGTGAACTTTTGTATGGGAAAAGTCATCTCCGGTGAACTTTTGTATTGGGAAAGTCATGCCCGGTGAACTTTTGTATTGGGAAAGTCATGCCCGGTGAACTTTTGTATGGGAAAAGTCATCTCCGGTGAACTTTTGTATTGGGAAAGTCATGCCCGGTGAACTTTTATATTGGGGAAAGTCATCTCCGGTGAACTTTTGTGTTGGGAAAGTCATCTCCGGTGAACTTTTGTATGGGAAAAGTCATCTCCGGTGAACTTTTGTATTGGGAAAGTCATCTCCGGTGAACTTTTGTATGGGAAAAGTCATCTCCGGTGAACTTTTGTATTGGGAAAGTCATCTCCGGTGAACTTTTGTATGGGAAAAGTCATCTCCGGTGAACTTTTGTATTGGGAAAGTCATGCCCGGTGAACTTTTGTATTGGGAAAGTCATGCCCGGTGAACTTTTTTATGGGAAAAGTCATCTCCGGTGAACTTTTGTATTGGGAAAGTCATCTCCGGTGAACTTTTGTATGGGAAAAGTCATCTCCGGTGAACTTTTGTATTGGGAAAGTCATCTCCGGTGAACTTTTGTATGGGAAAAGTCATCTCCAGTGAACTTTTGTATTGGGAAAGTCATGCCCGGTGAACTTTTGTATTGGGAAAGTCATGCCCGGTGAACTTTTGTATTGGGAAAGTCATCTCCGGTGAACTTTTGTATTGTGAAAGTCATGCCCGGTGAACTTTTGTATTGGGAAAGTCATCTCCGGTGAACTTTTGTATGGGAAAAGTCATCTCCGGTGAACTTTTGTATTGGGAAAGTCATCTCCGGTGAACTTTTGTATTGGGAAAGTCATGCCCGGTGAACTTTTGTATGGGAAAAGTCATCTCCGGTGAACTTTTGTATTGGGAAAGTCATCTCCGGTGAACTTTTGTATGGGAAAAGTCATCTCCGTTGAACTTTTGTATTGGGAAAGTCATCTCCGGTGAACTTTTATATTGGGAAAGTCATCTCCGGTGAATTTTTGTATTGGGAAAGTCGTGCCCGGTGAACTTTTGTATTGGGAAAGTCATGCCCGGTGAACTTTTATATTGGGAAAGTCATGCCCGGTGAACTTTTGTATTGGGAAAGTCGTGCCCGGTGAACTTTTGTATTGGGAAAGTCATGCCCGGTGAACTTTTGTATTGGGAAAGTCATCTCCGGTGAACTTTTGTATTGGGAAAGTCATCTCCGGTGAACTTTTGTATGGGAAAAGTCATCTCCGGTGAACTTTTGTATTGGGAAAGTCATCTCCGGTGAACTTTTGTATGGGAAAAGTCATCTCCGGTGAACTTTTGTTTGGGAAAAGTCATCTCCGGTGAACTTTTGTATTGGGAAAGTCATCTCCGGTGAACTTTTGTATAGGAAAAGTCATCTCCGGTGAACTTTTGTATTGGGAAAGTCATCTCCGGTGAACTTTTGTATGGGAAAAGTCATCTCCGGTGAACTTTTGTATTGGGAAAGTCATGCCCGGTGAACTTTTGTATTGGGAAAGTCATGCCCGGTGAACTTTTGTTTTGGGAAAGTCATGCCCGGTGAACTTTTGTATTGGGAAAGTCGTGCCCGGTGAACTTTTGTATTGGGAAAGTCATGCCCGGTGAACTTTTGTATTGGGAAAGTCATGCCCGGTGAACTTTTGTATTGGGAAAGTCATGCCCGAAGAACTTTTGTATGGGAAAAGTCATCTCCGGTGAACTTTTGTATTGGGAAAGTCATCTCCGGTGAACTTTTGTATGGGAAAAGTCATCTCCGGTGAACTTTTGTATGGGAAAAGTCATCTCCGGTGAACTTTTGTATTGGGAAAGTCATCTCCGGTGAATTTTTGTATGGGAAAAGTCATCTCCGGTGAACTTTTGTATTGGGAAAGTCATCTCCGGTGAACTTTTGTATGGGAAAAGTCATCTCCGGTGAACTTTTGTATTGGGAAAGTCATGCCCGGTGAACTTTTGTATTGGGAAAGTCATGCCCGGTGAACTTTTGTATTGGGAAAGTCATGCCCGGTGAACTTTTGTATTGGGAAAGTCGTGCCCGGTGAACTTTTGTATTGGGAAAGTCATGCCCGGTGAACTTTTGTATTGGGAAAGTCATGCCCGGTGAACTTTTGTATTGGGAAAGTCATGCCCGGTGAACTTTTGTATGGGAAAAGTCATCTCCGGTGAACTTTTGTATTGGGAAAGTCATCTCCGGTGAACTTTTGTATGGGAAAAGTCATCTCCGGTGAACTTTTGTATTGGGAAAATCATCTCCGGTGAACTTTTGTATGGGAAAAGTCATCTCCGGTGAACTTTTGTATGGGAAAAGTCATCTCCGGTGAACTTTTGTATAGGGAAAGTCATCTCCGGTGAACTTTTGTATGGGAAAAGTCATCTCCGGTGAACTTTTGTATTGGAAAAGTCATCTCCGGTGAACTTTTATATTGGGAAAGTCATCTCCGGTGAACTTTTGTATGGGGAAAGTCATCTCCGGTGAACTTTTGTATTGGGAAAGTCATGCCCGGTGAACTTTTGTATTGGGAAAGTCATGCCCGGTGAACTTTTGTATTGGGAAAGTCATGCCCGGTGAAATTTTGTATTGGGAAAGTCGTGCCCGGTGAACTTTTGTATTGGGAAAGTCATGCCCGGTGAACTTTTGTATTGGGAAAGTCATGCCCGGTGAACTTTTGTATTGGGAAAGTCATGCCCGGTGAACTTTTGTATGGGAAAAGTCATCTCCGGTGAACTTTTGTATTGGGAAAGTCATCTCCGGTGAACTTTTGTATGGGAAAAGTCATCTCCGGTGAACTTTTGTATTGGGAAAGTCATCTCCGGTGAACTTTTGTATGGGAAAAGTCATCTCCGGTGAACTTTTGTATGGGAAAAGTCATCTCCGGTGAACTTTTGTATTGAGAAAGTCATCTCCGGTGAACTTTTGTATGGGAAAAGTCATCTCCGGTGAACTTTTGTATTGGGAAAGTCATCTCCGGTGAACTTTTGTATGGGAAAAGTCATCTCCGGTGAACTTTTGTATTGGGAAAGTCATCTCCGGTGAACTTTTGTATTGGGAAAGTCATCTCCGGTGAACTTTTGTATGGGAAAAGTCATCTCCGGTGAACTTTTGTATTGGGAAAGTCATCTCCGGTGAACTTTTGTATGGGAAAAGTCATCTCCGGTGAACTTTTGTATTGCGAAAGTCATCTCCGGTGAACTTTTGTATGGGAAAAGTCATCTCCGGTGAACTTTTGTATTGGGAAAGTCATGCCCGGTGAACTTTTATATTGGGAAAGTCATGCCCGGTGAACTTTTATATTGGGAAAGTCATTTCCGGTGAACTTTTGTATTGGGAAAGTCATCTCCGGTGAACTTTTGTATGGGAAAAGTCATCTCCGGTGAACTTTTGTATTGGGAAAGTCATCTCCGGTGAACTTTTGTATGGGAAAGTCATCTCCGGTGAACTTTTGTATGGGAAAAGTCATCTCCGGTGAACTTTTGTATGGGAAAAGTCATCTCCGGTGAACTTTTGTATTGGGATAGTCATCTCCGGTGAACTTTTGTATGGGAAAAGTCATCTCCGGTGAACTTTTGTATGGGAAAAGTCATCTCCGGTGAACTTTTGTATTGGGAAAGTCATCTCCGGTGAACTTTTGTATGGGAAAAGTCATCTCCGGTGAATTTTGTATTGGGAAAGCCATCTCCGGTGAACTTTTGTATTGGGAAAGTCATCTCCGGTGAACTTTTGTATGGGAAAAGTCATCTCCGGTGAACTTTTGTATTGGGAAAGCCATCTCCGGTGAACTTTTGTATGGGAAAAGTCATCTCCGGTGAACTTTTGTATTGGGAAAGTCATGCCCGGTGAACTTTTGTATTGGGAAAGTCATGCCCGGTGAACTTTTGTATGGGAAAAGTCATCTCCGGTGAACTTTTGTATTGGGAAAGTCATCTCCGGTGAACTTTTGTATTGGGAAAGTCATCTCCGGTGAACTTTTGTATGGAAAAAGTCATCTCCGGTGAACTTTTGTATTGGGAAAGTCATCTCCGGTGAACTTTTGTATGGGAAAAGTCATCTCCGGTGAACTTTTGTATTGGGAAAGTCATCTCCGGTGAACTTTTGTATGGGAAAAGTCATCTCCGGTGAACTTTTGTATTGGGAAAGTCATGCCCGGTGAACTTTTGTATTGGGAAAGTCATCCCCGGTGAACTTTTGTATGGGAAAAGTCATCTCCGGTGAACTTTTGTATTGGGAAAGTCATGCCCGGTGAACTTTTATATTGGGAAAGTCATCTCCGGTGAACTTTTGTATTGGGAAAGTCATCTCCGGTGAACTTTTGTATGGGAAAAGTCATCTCCGGTGAACTTTTGTATTGGGAAAGTCATCTCCGGTGAACTTTTGTATGGGAAAAGTCATCTCCGGTGAACTTTTGTATTGGGAAAGTCATCTCCGGTGAACTTTTGTATGGGAAAAGTCATCTCCGGTGAACTTTTGTATGGGAAAAGTCATCTCCGGTGAACTTTTGTATTGGGAAAGTCATCTCCGGTGAACTTTTGTATTGGGAAAGTCATCTCCGGTGAACTTTTGTATGGGAAAAGTCATCTCCGGTGAACTTTTGTATTGGGAAAGTCATCTCCGGTGAACTTTTGTATTGGGAAAGTCATCTCTGGTGAACTTTTGTATTGGGAAAGTCATGCCCGGTGAACTTTTGTATTGGGAAAGTCATCTCCGGTGAACTTTTGTATTGGGAAAGTCATGCCCGGTGAACTTTTGTATTGGGAAAGTCATCTCCGGTGAACTTTTGTATGGGAAAAGTCATCTCCGGTGAACTTTTGTATTGGGAAAGTCATCTCCGGTGAAATTTTGTATTGGGAAAGTCATGCCCGGTGAACTTTTGTATGGGAAAAGTCATCTCCGGTGAACTTTTGTATTGGGAAAGTCATCTCCGGTGAACTTTTGTATTGGGAAAGTCATCTCCGGTGAACTTTTGTATTGGGAAAGTCATCTCCGGTGAACTTTTGTATGGGAAAAGTCATCTCCGGTGAACTTTTGTATGGGAAAAGTCATCTCCGGTGAACTTTTGTATGGGAAAAGTCATCTCCGGTGAACTTTTGTATTGGGAAAGTCATCTCCGGTGAACTTTTGTATTGGGAAAGTCATCTCCGGTGAACTTTTGTATTGGGAAAGTCATCTCCGGTGAACTTTTGTATGGGAAAAGTCATCTCCGGTGAACTTTTGTATTGGAAAAGTCATCTCCGGTGAACTTTTGTATTGGGAAAGTCATGCCCGGTGAACTTTTGTATTGGGAAAGTCATCTCCGGTGAACTTTTGTATTGGGAAAGTCATCTCCGGTGAACTTTTATATTGGGAAAGTCATGCCCGGTGAACTTTTGTATTGGGAAAGTCATCTCCGGTGAACTTTTGTATTGGGAAAGTCATCTCCGGTGAACTTTTGTATTGGGAAAGTCATCTCCGGTGAACTTTTGTATGGGAAAAGTCATCTCCGGTGAACTTTTGTATTGGGAAAGTCATCTCCGGTGAACTTTTGTATGGGAAAGTCATGCCCGGTGAACTTTTATATTGGGAAAGTCATCTCCGGTGAACTTTTGTATTGGGAAAGTCATGCCCGGTGAACTTTTGTATTGGGAAAGTCATGCCCGGTGAACTTTTATATTGGGAAAGTCATCTCCGGTGAACTTTTGTATTGGGAAAGTCATCTCCGGTGAACTTTTGTATGAGAAAAGTCATCTCCGGTGAACTTTTGTATTGGGAAAGTCATCTCCGGTGAACTTTTGTATGGGAAAAGTCATCTCCGGTGAACTTTTGTATTGGGAAAGTCATCTCCGGTGAACTTTTGTATGGGAAAAGTCATCTCCGGTGAACTTTTGTATTGGGAAAGTCATGCCCGGTGAACTTTTGTATTGGGAAAGTCATGCCCGGTGAACTTTTGTATTGGGAAAGTCATCTCCGGTGAACTTTTGTATTGGGAAAGTCATCTCCGGTGAACTTTTGTATGGGAAAAGTCATCTCCGGTGAACTTTTGTATTGGGAAAGTCATCTCCGGTGAACTTTTGTATGGGAAAAGTCATCTCCGGTGAACTTTTGTATTGGGAAAGTCATCTCCGGTGAACTTTTGTATGGGAAAAGTCATCTCCGGTGAACTTTTGTATGGGAAAAGTCATCTCCGGTGAACTTTTGTATTGGGAAAGTCATCTCCGGTGAACTTTTGTATGGGAAAAGTCATCTCCGGTGAACTTTTGTATGGGAAAAGTCATCTCCGGTGAACTTTTGTATGGGAAAAGTCATCTCCGGTGAACTTTTGTATTGGGAAAGTCATCTCCGGTGAACTTTTGTATTGGGAAAGTCATCTCCGGTGAACTTTTGTATTGGGAAAGTCATCTCCGGTGAACTTTTGTATGGGAAAAGTAATCTCCGGTGAACTTTTGTATTGGGAAAGTCATCTCCGGTGAACTTTTGTATGGGAAAAGTCATGCCCGGTGAACTTTTATATTGGGAAAGTCATCTCCGGTGAACTTTTGTATTGGGAAAGTCATGCCCGGTGAACTTTTGTATTGGGAAAGTCATGCCCGGTGAACTTTTATATTGGGAAAGTCATCTCCGGTGAACTTTTGTATTGGGAAAGTCATCTCCGGTGAACTTTTGTATGGGAAAAGTCATCTCCGGTGAACTTTTGTATTGGGAAAGTCATCTCCGGTGAACTTTTGTATTGGGAAAGTCATGCCCGGTGAACTTTTGTATGGGAAAAGTCATCTCCGGTGAACTTTTGTATGGGAAAAGTCATCTCCGGTGAACTTTTGCATTGGGAAAGTCATCTCCGGTGAACTTTTGTATGGGAAAAGTCATCTCCGGTGAACTTTTGTATTGGGAAAGTCATGCCCGGTGAACTTTTGTATTGGGAAAGTCATCTCCGGTGAACTTTTGTATGGGAAAAGTCATCTCCGGTGAACTTTTGTATTGGGAAAGTCATCTCCGGTGAACTTTTGTATGGGAAAAGTCATCTCCGGTGAACTTTTATATTGGGAAAGTCATCTCCGGTGAACTTTTGTATTGGGAAAGTCATGCCCGGTGAACTTTTGTATTGGGAAAGTCATGCCCGGTGAACTTTTATATTGGGAAAGTCATCTCCGGTGAACTTTTGTATTGGGAAAGTCATCTCCGGTGAACTTTTGTATGGGAAAAGTCATCTCCGGTGAACTTTTGTATTGGGAAAGTCATCTCCGGTGAACTTTTGTATTGGGAAAGTCATCTCCGGTGAACTTTTGTATTGGGAAAGTCATGCCCGGTGAACTTTTATATTGGGAAAGTCATCTCCGGTGAACTTTTGTATGGGAAAAGTCATCTCCGGTGAACTTTTGTATTGGGAAAGTCATCTCCGGTGAACTTTTGTATGGGAAAGTCATCTCCGGTGAACTTTTGTATGGGAAAAGTCATCTCCGGTGAACTTTTGTATGGGAAAAGTCATCTCCGGTGAACTTTTGTATTGGGAAAGTCATCTCCGGTGAACTTTTGTATTGGGAAAGTCATCTCCGGTGAACTTTTATATTGGGAAAGTCATGCCCGGTGAACTTTTGTTTTGGGAAAGTCATCTCCGGTGAACTTTTGTATGGGAAAAGTCATCTCCGGTGAACTTTTGTATTGGGAAAGTCATCTCCGGTGAACTTTTGTATGGGAAAAGTCATCTCCGGTGAACTTTTGTATTGGGAAAGTCATCTCCGGTGAACTTTTGTATGGGAAAGTCATGCCCGGTGAACTTTTATATTGGGAAAGTCATCTCCGGTGAACTTTTATATTGGGAAAGTCATGCCCGGTGAACTTTTGTATTGGGAAAGTCATGCCCGGTGAACTTTTGTATTGGGAAAGTCATGCCCGGTGAACTTTTATATTGGGAAAGTCATCTCCGGTGAACTTTTGTATTGGGAAAGTCATCTCCGGTGAACTTTTGTATGGGAAAAGTCATCTCCGGTGAACTTTTGTATTGGGAAAGTCATCTCCGGTGAACTTTTGTATGGGAAAAGTCATCTCCGGTGAACTTTTGTATTGGGAAAGTCATCTCCGGTGAACTTTTGTATGGGAAAAGTCATCTCCGGTGAACTTTTGTATTGGGAAAGTCATCTCCGGTGAACTTTTGTATGGGAAAAGTCATCTCCGGTGAACTTTTGTATTGGGAAAGTCATCTCCGGTGAACTTTTGTATGGGAAAAGTCATCTCCGGTGAACTTTTGTATGGGAAAAGTCATCTCCGGTGAACTTTTGTATTGGGAAAGTCATCTCCGGTGAACTTTTGTATTGGGGAAGTCATGCCCGGTGAACTTTTGTATGGGAAAAGTCATCTCCGGTGAACTTTTGTATTGGGAAAGTCATGCCCGGTGAACTTTTGTATTGGGAAAGTCATCTCCGGTGAACTTTTGTATGGGGAAAGTCATCTCCGGTGAACTTTTGTATGGGAAAAGTCATCTCCGGTGAACTTTTGTATGGAAAAGTCATCTCCGGTGAACTTTTATATTGGGAAAGTCATCTCCGGTAAACTTTTGTATGGGAAAAGTCATCTCCGGTGAACTTTTGTATTGGGAAAAGTCATCTCCGGTGAACTTTTGTATTGGGAAAGTCATCTCCGGTGAACTTTTGTATTGGGAAAGTCATCTCCGGTGAACTTTTGTATGGGAAGTCATCTCCGGTGAACTTTTGTATGGGAAAAGTCATCTCCGGTGAACTTTTGTATTGGGAAAGTCATGCCCGGTGAACTTTTGTATTGGGAAAGTCATGCCCGGTGAACTTTTGTATTGGGAAAGTCATCTCCGGTGAACTTTTGTATTGGGAAAGTCATGCCCGGTGAACTTTTGTATTGGGAAAGTCATGCCCGGTGAACTTTTGTATGGGAAAAGTCATCTCCGGTGAACTTTTGTATTGGGAAAGTCATGCCCGGTGAACTTTTATATTGGGAAAGTCATCTCCGGTGAACTTTTGTATTGGGAAAGTCATCTCCGGTGAACTTTTGTATGGGAAAAGTCATCTCCGGTGAACTTTTGTATTGGGAAAGTCATCTCCGGTGAACTTTTGTATGGGAAAAGTCATCTCCGGTGAACTTTTGTATTGGGAAAGTCATGCCCGGTGAACTTTTGTATGGGAAAAGTCATCTCCGGTGAACTTTTGTATGGGAAAAGTCATCTCCGGTGAACTTTTGTATTGGGAAAGTCATCTCCGGTGAACTTTTGTATGGGAAAGTCATCTCCGGTGAACTTTTGTATGGGAAAAGTCATCTCCGGTGAACTTTTGTATGGGAAAAGTCATCTCCGGTGAACTTTTGTATGGGAAAAGTCATCTCCGGTGAACTTTTGTATTGGGAAAGTCATCTCCGGTGAACTTTTGTATGGGAAAAGTCATCTCCGGTGAACTTTTGTATTGGGAAAGTCATCTCCGGTGAACTTTTGAATTGGGAAAGTCATCTCCGGTGAACTTTTGTATTGGGAAAGTCATCTCCGGTGAACTTTTGTATTGGGAAAGTCATCTCCGGTGAACTTTTGTATGGGAAAAGTCATCTCCGGTGAACTTTTGTATGGGAAAAGTCATCTCCGGTGAACTTTTGTATGGGAAAAGTCATCTCCAGTGAACTTTTGTATTGGGAAAGCCATCTCCGGTGAACTTTTGTATTGGGAAAGTCATCTCCGGTGAACTTTTGTATTGGGAAAGTCATCTCCGGTGAACTTTTGTATGGGAAAAGTCATCTCCGGTGAACTTTTGTATTGGGAAAGTCATCTCCGGTGAACTTTTGTATTGGGAAAGTCATGCCCGGTGAACTTTTGTATTGGGAAATTCATCTCCGGTGAACTTTTGTATTGGGAAAGTCATCTCCGGTGAACTTTTATATTGGGAAAGTCATGCCCGGTGAACTTTTGTATTGGGAAAGTCATCTCCGGTGAACTTTTGTATTGGGAAAGTCATCTCCGGTGAACTTTTGTATTGGGAAAGTCATCTCCGGTGAACTTTTGTATGGGAAAAGTCATCTCCGGTGAACTTTTGTATTGGGAAAGTCATCTCCGGTGAACTTTTGTATGGGAAAGTCATGCCCGGTGAACTTTTATATTGGGAAAGTCATCTCCGGTGAACTTTTGTATTGGGAAAGTCATGCCCGGTGAACTTTTGTATTGGGAAAGTCATGCCCGGTGAACTTTTATATTGGGAAAGTCATCTCCGGTGAACTTTTGTATTGGGAAAGTCATCTCCGGTGAACTTTTGTATGGGAAAAGTCATCTCCGGTGAACTTTTGTATTGGGAAAGTCATCTCCGGTGAACTTTTGTATGGGAAAAGTCATCTCCGGTGAACTTTTGTATTGGGAAAGTCATCTCCGGTGAACTTTTGTATGGGAAAAGTCATCTCCGGTGAACTTTTGTATTGGGAAAGTCATGCCCGGTGAACTTTTGTATTGGGAAAGTCATGCCCGGTGAACTTTTGTATTGGGAAAGTCATCTCCGGTGAACTTTTGTATTGGGAAAGTCATCTCCGGTGAACTTTTGTATGGGAAAATTCATCTCCGGTGAACTTTTGTATTGGGAAAGTCATCTCCGGTGAACTTTTGTATGGGAAAAGTCATCTCCGGTGAACTTTTGTATTGGGAAAGTCATCTCCGGTGAACTTTTGTATGGGAAAAGTCATCTCCGTTGAACTTTTGTATGGGAAAAGTCATCTCCGGTGAACTTTTGTATTGGGAAAGTCATCTCCGGTGAACTTTTATATTGGGAAAGTCATGCCCGGTGAACTTTTGTATTGGGAAAGTCATCTCCGGTGAACTTTTGTATTGGGAAAGTCATGCCCGGTGAACTTTTGTATTGGGAAAGTCATCTCCGGTGAACTTTTGTATTGGGAAAGTCATCTCCGGTGAACTTTTGTATGGGAAAAGTCATCTCCGGTGAACTTTTGTATTGGGAAAGTCATCTCCGGTGAACTTTTGTATGGGAAAGTCATGCCCGGTGAACTTTTATATTGGGAAAGTCATCTCCGGTGAACTTTTGTATTGGGAAAGTCATGCCCGGTGAACTTTTGTATTGGGAAAGTCATGCCGGGTGAACTTTTATATTGGGAAAGTCATCTCCGGTGAACTTTTGTATTGGGAAAGTCATCTCCGGTGAACTTTTGTATGGGAAAAGTCATCTCCGGTGAACTTTTGTATTGGGAAAGTCATCTCCGGTGAACTTTTGTATGGGAAAAGTCATCTCCGGTGAACTTTTGTATTGGGAAAGTCATCTCCGGTGAACTTTTGTATGGGAAAAGTCATCTCCGGTGAACTTTTGTATTGGGAAAGTCATGCCCGGTGAACTTTTGTATTGGGAAAGTCACGCCCGGTGAACTTTTGTATTGGGAAAGTCATCTCCGGTGAACTTTTGTATTGGGAAAGTCATCTCCGGTGAACTTTTGTATGGGAAAATTCATCTCCGGTGAACTTTTGTATTGGGAAAGTCATCTCCGGTGAACTTTTGTATGGGAAAAGTCATCTCCGGTGAACTTTTGTATTGGGAAAGTCATCTCCGGTGAACTTTTGTATGGGAAAAGTCATCTCCGTTGAACTTTTGTATGGGAAAAGTCATCTCCGGTGAACTTTTGTATTGGGAAAGTCATCTCCGGTGAACTTTTATATTGGGAAAGTCATGCCCGGTGAACTTTTGTATTGGGAAAGTCATCTCCGGTGAACTTTTGTATTGGGAAAGTCATCTCCGGTGAACTTTTGTATTGGGAAAGTTATCTCCGGTGAACTTTTGTATGGGAAAAGTCATCTCCGGTGAACTTTTGTATTGGGAAAGACATGCCCGGTGAACTTTTGTATTGGGAAAGTCATCTCCGGTGAACTTTTGTATGGGAAAAGTCATCTCCGGTGAACTTTTGTATTGGGAAAGTCATCTCCGGTGAACTTTTGTATGGGAAAAGTCATCTCCGGTGAACTTTTGTATTGGGAAAGTCATGCCCGGTGAACTTTTGTATTGGGAAAGTCATCTCCGGTGAACTTTTGTATGGGAAAAGTCATCTCCGGTGAACTTTTGTATTGGGAAAGTCATCTCCGGTGAACTTTTGTATGGGAAAAGTCATCTCCGGTGAACTTTTGTATTGGGAAAGTCATCTCCGGTGAACTTTTGTATTGGGAAAGTCATGCCCGGTGAACTTTTGTATGGGAAAAGTCATCTCCGGTGAACTTTTGTATTGGGAAAGTCATGCCCGGTGAACTTTTGTATTGGGAAAGTCATCTCCGGTGAACTTTTGTATTGGGAAAGTCATCTCCGGTGAACTTTTGTATTGGGAAAGTCATGCCCGGTGAACTTTTGTTTTGGGAAAGTCATGCCCGGTGAACTTTTGTATTGGGAAAGTCATGCCCGGTGAACTTTTGTATGGGGAAAGTCATGCCCGGTGAACTTTTTTATGGGAAAAGTCATCTCCGGTGAACTTTTGTATTGGGAAAGTCATCTCCGGTGAACTTTTGTATGGGAAAGTCATCTCCGGTGAACTTTTGTATTGGGAAAGTCATCTCCGGTGAACTTTTGTATGGGAAAAGTCATCTCCGGTGAACTTTTGTATTGGGAAAGTCATCTCCGGTGAACTTTTGTATGGGAAAAGTCATCTCCGGTGAACTTTTGTATTGGGAAAGTCATCTCCGGTGAACTTTTGTATTGGGAAAGTCATGCCCGGTGAACTTTTGTATTGGGAAAGTCATCTCCGGTGAACTTTTGTATGGGAAAAGTCATCTCCGGTGAACTTTTGTATTGGGAAAGTCATCTCCGGTGAACTTTTGTATGGGAAAAGTCATCTCCTGTGAACTTTTGTATTGGGAAAGTCATCTCCGGTGAACTTTTGTATGGGAAAATTCATCTCCGGTGAACTTTTGTATGGGAAAAGTCATCTCCGGTGAACTTTTGTATGGGAAAAGTCATCTCCGGTGAATTTTTGTATTGGGAAAGTCATCTCCGGTGAACTTTTGTATTGGGAAAGTCATCTCCGGTGAACTTTTGTATTGGGAAAGTCATCTCCGGTGAACTTTTGCATGGGAAAAGTCATCTCCGGTGAACTTTTGTATTGGGAAAGTCATCTCCGGTGAACTTTTGCATGGGAAAAGTCATCTCCGGTGAACTTTTGTATTGGGAAAGTCATCTCCGGTGAACTTTTGTATGGGAAAAGTCATGCCCGGTGAACTTTTATATTGGGAAAGTCATCTCCGGTGAACTTTTGTATTGGGAAAGTCATGCCTGGTGAACTTTTGTATTGGGAAAGTCATGCCCGGTGAACTTTTATATTGGGAAAGTCATCTCCGGTGAACTTTTGTATTGGGAAAGTCATCTCCGGTGAACTTTTTATGGGAAAAGTCATCTCCGGTGAACTTTTGTATTGGGAAAGTCATCTCCGGTGAACTTTTGTATGGGAAAAGTCATCTCCGTTGAACTTTTGTATGGGAAAAGTCATCTCCGGTGAACTTTTGTATTGGGAAAGTCATCTCCGATGAACTTTTGTATGGGAAAAGTCATCTCCGGTGAACTTTTGTATTGGGAAAGTCATCTCCGGTGAACTTTTGTATGGGAAAAGTCATCTCCGTTGAACTTTTGTATGGGAAAAGTCATCTCCGGTGAACTTTTGTATTGGGAAAGTCATCTCCGGTGAACTTTTATATTGGGAAAGTCATGCCCGGTGAACTTTTGTATTGGGTAAGTCATCTCCGGTGAACTTTTGTATTGGGAAAGTCATCTCCGGTGAACTTTTGTATTGGGAAATTCATCTCCGGTGAACTTTTGTATGGGAAAAGTCATCTCCGGTGAACTTTTGTATTGGGAAAGTCATGCCCGGTGAACTTTTGTATTGGGAAAGTCATCTCCGGTGAACTTTTGTATGGGAAAAGTCATCTCCGGTGAACTTTTGTATTGGGAAAGTCATCTCCGGTGAACTTTTGTATGGGAAAAGTCATCTCCGGTGAACTTTTGTATTGGGAAAGTCATGCCCGGTGAACTTTTGTATTGGGAAAGTCATCTCCGGTGAACTTTTGTATGGGAAAAGTCATCTCCGGTGAACTTTTGTATTGGGAAAGTCATCTCCGGTGAACTTTTGTATGGGAAAAGTCATCTCCGGTGAACTTTTGTATTGGGAAAGTCATCTCCGGTGAACTTTTGTATTGGGAAAGTCATGCCCGGTGAACTTTTGTATGGGAAAAGTCATCTCCGGTGAACTTTTGTATTGGGAAAGTCATGCCCGGTGAACTTTTGTATTGGGAAAGTCATCTCCGGTGAACTTTTGTATTGGGAAAGTCATCTCCGGTGAACTTTTGTATTGGGAAAGTCATGCCCGGTGAACTTTTGTTTTGGGAAAGTCATGCCCGGTGAACTTTTGTATTGGGAAAGTCATGCCCGGTGAACTTTTGTATGGGGAAAGTCATGCCCGGTGAACTTTTGTATGGGAAAAGTCATCTCCGGTGAACTTTTGTATTGGGAAAGTCATCTCCGGTGAACTTTTGTATGGGAAAGTCATCTCCGGTGAACTTTTGTATTGGGAAAGTCATCTCCGGTGAACTTTTGTATGGGAAAAGTCATCTCCGGTGAACTTTTGTATTGGGAAAGTCATCTCCGGTGAACTTTTGTATGGGAAAAGTCATCTCCGGTGAACTTTTGTATTGGGAAAGTCATCTCCGGTGAACTTTTGTATTGGGAAAGTCATGCCCGGTGAACTTTTGTATTGGGAAAGTCATCTCCGGTGAACTTTTGTATGGGAAAAGTCATCTCCGGTGAACTTTTGTATTGGGAAAGTCATCTCCGGTGAACTTTTGTATGGGAAAAGTCATCTCCGGTGAACTTTTGTATTGGGAAAGTCATCTCCGGTGAACTTTTGTATGGGAAAATTCATCTCCGGTGAACTTTTGTATGGGAAAAGTCATCTCCGGTGAACTTTTGTATGGGAAAAGTCATCTCCGGTGAATTTTTGTATTGGGAAAGTCATCTCCGGTGAACTTTTGTATTGGGAAAGTCATCTCCGGTGAACTTTTGTATTGGGAAAGTCATCTCCGGTGAACTTTTGCATGGGAAAAGTCATCTCCGGTGAACTTTTGTATTGGGAAAGTCATCTCCGGTGAACTTTTGTATGGGAAAAGTCATGCCCGGTGAACTTTTATATTGGGAAAGTCATCTCCGGTGAACTTTTGTATTGGGAAAGTCATGCCTGGTGAACTTTTGTATTGGGAAAGTCATGCCCGGTGAACTTTTATATTGGGAAAGTCATCTCCGGTGAACTTTTGTATTGGGAAAGTCATCTCCGGTGAACTTTTTATGGGAAAAGTCATCTCCGGTGAACTTTTGTATTGGGAAAGTCATCTCCGGTGAACTTTTGTATTGGGAAAGTCATGCCCGGTGAACTTTTGTATGGGAAAAGTCATCTCCGGTGAACTTTTGTATTGGGAAAGTCATGCTCGGTGAACTTTTGTATTGGGAAAGTCATCTCCGGTGAACTTTTGTATGGGAAAAGTCATCTCCGGTGAACTTTTGTATGGGAAAAGTCATCTCCGGTGAACTTTTGTATGGGAAAAGTCATCTCCGGTGAACTTTTATATTGGGAAAGTCATCTCCGGTGAACTTTTGTATGGGAAAAGTCATCTCCGGTGAACTTTTGTATTGGGAAAAGTCATCTCCGGTGAACTTTTGTATTGGGAAAGTCATCTCCGGTGAACTTTTGTATTGGGAAAGTCATCTCCGGTGAACTTTTGTATGGGAAAGTCATCTCCGGTGAACTTTTGTATGGGAAAAGTCATCTCCGGTGAACTTTTGTATTGGGAAAGTCATGCCCGGTGAACTTTTGTATTGGGAAAGTCATGCCCGGTGAACTTTTGTATTGGGAAAGTCATCTCCGGTGAACTTTTGTATTGGGAAAGTCATGCCCGGTGAACTTTTGTATTGGGAAAGTCATGCCCGGTGAACTTTTGTATGGGAAAAGTCATCTCCGGTGAACTTTTGTATTGGGAAAGTCATGCCCGGTGAACTTTTATATTGGGAAAGTCATCTCCGGTGAACTTTTGTATTGGGAAAGTCATCTCCGGTGAACTTTTGTATGGGAAAAGTCTTTTGTATTGGGAAAGTCATCTCCGGTGAACTTTTGTATGGGAAAAGTCATCTCCGGTGAACTTTTGTATTGGGAAAGTCATCTCCGGTGAACTTTTGTATTGGGAAAGTCATCTCCGGTGAACTTTTGTATGGGAAAAGTCATCTCCGGTGAACTTTTGTATGGGAAAAGTCATCTCCGGTGAACTTTTGTATGGGAAAAGTCATCTCCGGTGAACTTTTGTATGGGAAAAGTCATCTCCGGTGAACTTTTGTATTGGGAAAGTCATCTCCGGTGAACTTTTGTATGGGAAAAGTCATCTCCGGTGAACTTTTGTATTGGGAAAGTCATCTCCGGTGAACTTTTGTATGGGAAAAGTCATCTCCGGTGAACTTTTGTATTGGGAAAGTCATCTCCGGTGAACTTTTGTATTGGGAAAGTCATCTCCGGTGAACTTTTGTATGGGAAAAGTCATCTCCGGTGAACTTTTGTATTGGGAAAGTCATCTCCGGTGAACTTTTGTATTGGGAAAGTCATGCCCGGTGAACTTTTGTATGGGAAAAGTCATCTCCGGTGAACTTTTGTATTGGGAAAATCATGCCCGGTGAACTTTTGTATTGGGAAAGTCATCTCCGGTGAACTTTTGTATTGGGAAAGTCATCTCCGGTGAACTTTTGTATTGGGAAAGTCATGCCCGGTGAACTTTTGTTTTGGGAAAGTCATGCCCGGTGAACTTTTGTATTGGGAAAGTCATGCCCGGTGAACTTTTGTATGGGGAAAGTCATGCCCGGTGAACTTTTGTATGGGAAAAGTCATCTCCGGTGAACTTTTGTATTGGGAAAGTCATCTCCGGTGAACTTTTGTATGGGAAAGTCATCTCCGGTGAACTTTTGTATTGGGAAAGTCATCTCCGGTGAACTTTTGTATGGGAAAAGTCATCTCCGGTGAACTTTTGTATTGGGAAAGTCATCTCCGGTGAACTTTTGTATGGGAAAAGTCATCTCCGGTGAACTTTTGTATTGGGAAAGTCATCTCCGGTGAACTTTTGTATTGGGAAAGTCATGCCCGGTGAACTTTTGTATTGGGAAAGTCATCTCCGGTGAACTTTTGTATGGGAAAAGTCATCTCCGGTGAACTTTTGTATTGGGAAAGTCATCTCCGGTGAACTTTTGTATGGGAAAAGTCATCTCCGGTGAACTTTTGTATTGGGAAAGTCATCTCCGGTGAACTTTTGTATGGGAAAATTCATCTCCGGTGAACTTTTGTATGGGAAAAGTCATCTCCGGTGAACTTTTGTATGGGAAAAGTCATCTCCGGTGAACTTTTGTATTGGGAAAGTCATCTCCGGTGAACTTTTGTATTGGGAAAGTCATCTCCGGTGAACTTTTGTATTGGGAAAGTCATCTCCGGTGAACTTTTGCATGGGAAAAGTCATCTCCGGTGAACTTTTGTATTGGGAAAGTCATCTCCGGTGAACTTTTGTATGGGAAAAGTCATGCCCGGTGAACTTTTATATTGGGAAAGTCATCTCCGGTGAACTTTTGTATTGGGAAAGTCATGCCTGGTGAACTTTTGTATTGGGAAAATCATGCCCGGTGAACTTTTATATTGGGAAAGTCATCTCCGGTGAACTTTTTATGGGAAAAGTCATCTCCGGTGAACTTTTGTATTGGGAAAGTCATCTCCGGTGAACTTTTGTATTGGGAAAGTCATGCCCGGTGAACTTTTGTATGGGAAAAGTCATCTCCGGTGAACTTTTGTATTGGGAAAGTCATGCTCGGTGAACTTTTGTATTGGGAAAGTCATCTCCGGTGAACTTTTGTATGGGAAAAGTCATCTCCGGTGAACTTTTGTATGGGAAAAGTCATCTCCGGTGAACTTTTGTATGGGAAAAGTCATCTCCGGTGAACTTTTATATTGGGAAAGTCATCTCCGGTGAACTTTTGTATGGGAAAAGTCATCTCCGGTGAACTTTTGTATTGGGAAAAGTCATCTCCGGTGAACTTTTGTATTGGGAAAGTCATCTCCGGTGAACTTTTGTATTGGGAAAGTCATCTCCGGTGAACTTTTGTATGGGAAAGTCATCTCCGGTGAACTTTTGTATGGGAAAAGTCATCTCCGGTGAACTTTTGTATTGGGAAAGTCATGCCCGGTGAACTTTTGTATTGGGAAAGTCATGCCCGGTGAACTTTTGTATTGGGAAAGTCATCTCCGGTGAACTTTTGTATTGGGAAAGTCATGCCCGGTGAACTTTTGTATTGGGAAAGTCATGCCCGGTGAACTTTTGTATGGGAAAAGTCATCTCCGGTGAACTTTTGTATTGGGAAAGTCATGCCCGGTGAACTTTTATATTGGGAAAGTCATCTCCGGTGAACTTTTGTATTGGGAAAGTCATCTCCGGTGAACTTTTGTATGGGAAAAGTCTTTTGTATTGGGAAAGTCATCTCCGGTGAACTTTTGTATGGGAAAAGTCATCTCCGGTGAATTTTTGTATTGGGAAAGTCATCTCCGGTGAACTTTTGTATTGGGAAAGTCATCTCCGGTGAACTTTTGTATGGGAAAAGTCATCTCCGGTGAACTTTTGTATGGGAAAAGTCATCTCCGGTGAACTTTTGTATGGGAAAAGTCATCTCCGGTGAACTTTTGTATGGGAAAAGTCATCTCCGGTGAATTTTTGTATGGGAAAAGTCATCTCCGGTGAACTTTTGTATTGGGAAAGTCATCTCCGGTGAACTTTTGTATGGTAAAAGTCATCTCCGGTGAACTTTTGTATTGGGAAAGTCATCTCCGGTGAACTTTTGTATGGGAAAAGTCATCTCCGGTGAACTTTTGTATTGGGAAAGTCATCTCCGGTGAACTTTTGTATGGGAAAAGTCATCTCCGGTGAACTTTTGTATTGGGAAAGTCATCTCCGGTGAACTTTTGTATTGGGAAAGTCATCTCCGGTGAACTTTTGTATTGGGAAAGTCATCTCCGGTGAACTTTTGTATTGGGAAAGTCATCTCCGGTGAACTTTTGTATGGGAAAAGTCATCTCCGGTGAACTTTTGTATTGGGAAAGTCATCTTCGGTGAACTTTTGTATGGGAAAAGTCATCTCCGGTGAACTTTTGTATTGGGAAAGTCATCTCCGGTGAACTTTTGTATGGGAAAAGTCATCTCCGGTGAACTTTTGTATTGGGAAAGTCATCTCCGGTGAACTTTTGTATGGGAAAAATCATCTCCGGTGAACTTTTGTATTGGGAAAGTCATGCCCGGTGAACTTTTGTATTGGGAAAGTCATCTCCGGTGAACTTTTGTATGGGAAAGTCATCTCCGGTGAACTTTTGTATGGGAAAAGTCATCTCCGGTGAACTTTTGTATGGGAAAAGTCATCTCCGGTGAACTTTTGTATTGGGAAAGTCATCTCCGGTGAACTTTTGTATTGGGAAAGTCATCTCCGGTGAACTTTTGTATGGGAAAAGTCATCTCCGGTGAACTTTTGTATTGGGAAAGTCATCTCCGGTGAACTTTTGTATGGGAAAAGTCATCTCCGGTGAACTTTTGTATTGGGAAAGTCATCTCCGGTGAACTTTTGTATGGGAAAATTCATCTCCGGTGAACTTTTGTATTGGGAAAGTCATCTCCGGTGAACTTTTGTACTGGGAAAGTCATCTCCGGTGAACTTTTGTATGGGAAAAGTCATCTCCGGTGAACTTTTGTATTGGGAAAGTCATCTCCGGTGAACTTTTGTATGGGAAAAGTCATCTCCGGTTAACTTTTGTATTGGGAAAGTCATGCCCGGTGAACTTTTGTATTGGGAAAGTCATCTCCGGTGAACTTTTGTATTGGGAAAGTCATCTCCGGTGAACTTTTGTATGGGAAAAGTCATCTCCGGTGAACTTTTGTATTGGGAAAGTCATCTCCGGTGAACTTTTGTATTGGGAAAGTCATGCCCGGTGAACTTTTATATTGGGAAAGTAATCTCCGGTGAACTTTTGTATTGGGAAAGTCATCTCCGGTGAACTTTGTATTGGGAAAGTCATCTCCGGCGAACTTTTGTATGGGAAAGTCATCTCCGGTGAACTTTTGTATGGGAAAAGTCATCTCCGGTGAACTTTTGTATGGGAAAAGTCATCTCCGGTGAACTTTTGTATGGGAAAAGTCATCTCCGGTGAACTTTTGTATTGGGAAAGTCATCTCCGGTGAACTTTTGTATGGGAAAAGTCATCTCCGGTGAACTTTTGTATTGGGAAAGTCATCTCCGGTGAACTTTTGTATTGGGAAAGTCATCTCCGGTGAACTTTTGTATTGGGAAAGTCATCTCCGGTGAACTTTTGTATTGGGAAAGTCATCTCCGGTGAACTTTTGTATGGGAAAAGTCATCTCCGGTGAACTTTTGTATGGGAAAAGTCATCTCCGGTGAACTTTTGTATTGGGAAAGTCATCTCCGGTGAACTTTTGTATTGGGAAAGTCATCTCCGGTGAACTTTTGTATTGGGAAAGTCATCTCCGGTGAACTTTTGTATGGGAAAAGTCATCTCCGGTGAACTTTTGTATTGGGAAAGTCATCTCCGGTGAACTTTTGTATTGGGAAAGTCATGCCCGGTGAACTTTTGTATTGGGAAAGTCATCTCCGGTGAACTTTTGTATTGGGCAAGTCATCTCCGGTGAACTTTTGTATTGGGAAAGTCATATCCGGTGAACTTTTGTATGGGAAAAGTCATCTCCGGTGAACTTTTGTATTGGGAAAGTCATCTCCGGTGAACTTTTGTATTGGGAAAGTCATCTCCGGTGAACTTTTGTATGGGAAAAGTCATCTCCGGTGAACTTTTGTATTGGGAAAGTCATCTCCGGTGAACTTTTGTATGGGAAAAGTCATCTCCGGTGAACTTTTGTATTGGGAAAGTCATGCCCGGTGAACTTTTGTATTGGGAAAGTCATGCCCGGTGAACTTTTGTATGGGAAAAGTCATCTCCGGTGAACTTTTGTATTGGGAAAGTCATCTCCGGTGAACTTTTGTATTGGGAAAGTCATCTCCGGTGAACTTTTGTATTGGGAAAGTCATCTCCGGTGAACTTTTGTATGGGAAAAGTCATCTCCGGTGAACTTTTGTATTGGGAAAGTCATCTCCGGTGAACTTTTGTATGGGAAAAGTCATCTCCGGTGAACTTTTGTATTGGGAAAGTCATGCCCGGTGAACTTTTGTATTGGGAAAGTCATGCCCGGTGAACTTTTGTATGGGAAAAGTCATCTCCGGTGAACTTTTGTATGGGAAAAGTCATCTCCGGTGAACTTTTGTATGGGAAAAGTCATCTCCGGTGAACTTTTGTATTGGGAAAGTCATCTCCGGTGAACTTTTGTATGGGAAAAGTCATCTCCGGTGAACTTTTGTATTGGGAAAGTCATCTCCGGTGAACTTTTGTATGGGAAAAGTCATCTCCGGTGAACTTTTGTATTGGGAAAGTCATCTCCGGTGAACTTTTGTATGGGAAAAGTCATCTCCGGTGAACTTTTGTATTGGGAAAGTCATCTCCGGTGAACTTTTGTATTGGGAAAGTCATCTCCGGTGAACTTTTGTATTGGGAAAGTCATCTCCGGTGAACTTTTGTATTGGGAAAGTCATCTCCGGTGAACTTTTGTATGGGAAAAGTCATCTCCGGTGAACTTTTGTGTTGGGAAAGTCATCTCCGGTGAACTTTTGTATTGGGAAAGTCATCTCCGGTGAACTTTTGTATGGGAAAAGTCATCTCCGGTGAACTTTTGTATTGGGAAAGTCATCTCCGGTGAACTTTTGTATGGGAAAAGTCATCTCCGGTGAACTTTTGTATGGGAAAAGTCATCTCCGGTGAACTTTTGTATGGGAAAAGTCATCTCCGGTGAACTTTTGTATTGGGAAAGTCATCTCCGGTGAACTTTTGTATGGGAAAAGTCATCTCCGGTGAACTTTTGTATGGGAAAAGTCATCTCCGGTGAACTTTTGTATTGGGAAAGTCATCTCCGGTGAACTTTTGTATTGGGAAAGTCATCTCCGGTGAACTTTTGTATGGGAAAAGTCATCTCCGGTGAACTTTTGTATTGGGAAAGTCATCTCCGGTGAACTTTTGTATGGGAAAAGTCATCTCCGGTGAACTTTTGCATTGGGAAAGTCATCTCCGGTAAACTTTTGTATGGGAAAAGTCATCTCCGGTGAACTTTTGTATTGGGAAAGTCATCTCCGGTGAACTTTTGTATTGGGAAAGTCATCTCCGGTGAACTTTTGTATTGGGAAAGTCATCTCCGGTGAACTTTTGTATTGGGAAAGTCATCTCCGGTGAACTTTTGTATTGGGAAAGTCATGCCCGGTGAACTTTTGTATGGGAAAAGTCATCTCCGGTGAACTTTTGTATTGGGAAAGTCATCTCCGGTAAACTTTTGTATTGGGAAAGTCATCTCCGGTGAACTTTTGTATGGGAAAAGTCATCTCCGGTGAACTTTTGTATTGGGAAAGTCATCTCCGGTGAACTTTTGTATGGGAAAAGTCATCTCCGGTGAACTTTTGTATTGGGAAAGTCATCTCCGGTGAACTTTTGTATGGGAAAATTCATCTCCGGTGAACTTTTGTATTGGAAAAGTCATCTCCGGTGAACTTTTGTATTGGGAAAGTCATCTCCTGTGAACTTTTGTATGGGAAAAGTCATCTCCGGTGAACTTTTGTATTGGGAAAGTCATCTCCGGTGAACTTTTGTATGGGAAAAGTCATCTCCGGTGAACTTTTGTATTGGGAAAGTCATGCCCGGTGAACTTTTGTATTGGGAAAGTCATCTCCGGTGAACTTTTGTATGGGAAAAGTCATCTCCGGTGAACTTTTGTATGGGAAAAGTCATCTCCGGTGAACTTTTGTATTGGGAAAGTCATCTCCGGTGAACTTTTGTATGGGAAAAGTCATCTCCGGTGAACTTTTGTATTGGGAAAGTCATCTCCGGTGAACTTTTGTATTGGGAAAGTCATCTCCGGTGAACTTTTGTATTGGGAAAGTCATCTCCGGTGAACTTTTGTATTGGGAAAGTCATCTCCGGTGAACTTTTGTATGGGAAAAGTCATCTCCGGTGAACTTTTGTATGGGAAAAGTCATCTCCGGTGAACTTTTGTATTGGGAAAGTCATCTCCGGTGAACTTTTATATTGGGAAAGTCATCTCCGGTGAACTTTTGTATTGGGAAAGTCATCTCCGGTGAACTTTTGTATGGGAAAAGTCATGCCCGGTGAACTTTTGTATTGGGAAAGTCATCTCCGGTGAATTTTTGTATTGGGAAAGTCATCTCCGGTGAACTTTTGTATTGGGAAAGTCATATCCGGTGAACTTTTGTATGGGAAAAGTCATCTCCGGTGAACTTTTGTATTGGGAAAGTCATCTCCGGTGAACTTTTGTATTGGGAAAGTCATGCCCGGTGAACTTTTGTATTGGGAAAGTCATCTCCGGTGAACTTTTGTATTGGGAAAGTCATGCCCGGTGAACTTTTGTATTGGGAAAGTCATCTCCGGTGAACTTTTGTATTGGGAAAGTCATCTCCGGTGAACTTTTGTATGGGAAAAGTCATCTCCGGTGAACTTTTGTATTGGGAAAGTCATCTCCGGTGAACTTTTGTATTGGGAAAGTCATGCCCGGTGAACTTTTATATTGGGAAAGTCATCTCCGGTGAACTTTTGTATTGGGAAAGTCATCTCCGGTGAACTTTGTATTGGGAAAGTCATCTCCGGTGAACTTTTGTATGGGAAAGTCATCTCCGGTGAACTTTTGTATGGGAAAAGTCATCTCCGGTGAACTTTTGTATGGGAAAAGTCATCTCCGGTGAACTTTTGTATGGGAAAAGTCATCTCCGGTGAACTTTTGTATTGGGAAAGTCATCTCCGGTGAACTTTTGTATGGGAAAAGTCATCTCCGGTGAACTTTTGTATTGGGAAAGTCATCTCCGGTGAACTTTTGTATTGGGAAAGTCATCTCCGGTGAACTTTTGTATTGGGAAAGTCATCTCCGGTGAACTTTTGTATTGGGAAAGTCATCTCCGGTGAACTTTTGTATGGGAAAAGTCATCTCCGGTGAACTTTTGTATGGGAAAAGTCATCTCCGGTGAACTTTTGTATTGGGAAAGTCATCTCCGGTGAACTTTTGTATTGGGAAAGTCATCTCCGGTGAACTTTTGTATTGGGAAAGTCATCTCCGGTGAACTTTTGTATGGGAAAAGTCATCTCCGGTGAACTTTTGTATTGGGAAAGTCATCTCCGGTGAACTTTTGTATTGGGAAAGTCATGCCCGGTGAACTTTTGTATTGGGAAAGTCATCTCCGGTGAACTTTTGTATTGGGAAAGTCATCTCCGGTGAACTTTTGTATTGGGAAAGTCATATCCGGTGAACTTTTGTATGGGAAAAGTCATCTCCGGTGAACTTTTGTATTGGGAAAGTCATCTCCGGTGAACTTTTGTATTGGGAAAGTCATCTCCGGTGAACTTTTGTATGGGAAAAGTCATCTCCGGTGAACTTTTGTATTGGGAAAGTCATCTCCGGTGAACTTTTGTATGGGAAAAGTCATCTCCGGTGAACTTTTGTATTGGGAAAGTCATGCCCGGTGAACTTTTGTATTGGGAAAGTCATGCCCGGTGAACTTTTGTATGGGAAAAGTCATCTCCGGTGAACTTTTGTATTGGGAAAGTCATCTCCGGTGAACTTTTGTATTGGGAAAGTCATCTCCGGTGAACTTTTGTATTGGGAAAGTCATCTCCGGTGAACTTTTGTATGGGAAAAGTCATCTCCGGTGAACTTTTGTATTGGGAAAGTCATCTCCGGTGAACTTTTGTATGGGAAAAGTCATCTCCGGTGAACTTTTGTATTGGGAAAGTCATGCCCGGTGAACTTTTGTATTGGGAAAGTCATGCCCGGTGAACTTTTGTATGGGAAAAGTCATCTCCGGTGAACTTTTGTATGGGAAAAGTCATCTCCGGTGAACTTTTGTATGGGAAAAGTCATCTCCGGTGAACTTTTGTATGGGAAAAGTCATATCCGGTGAACTTTTGTATTGGGAAAGTCATCTCCGGTGAACTTTTGTATGGGAAAAGTCATCTCCGGTGAACTTTTGTATTGGGAAAGTCATCTCCGGTGAACTTTTGTATGGGAAAAGTCATCTCCGGTGAACTTTTGTATTGGGAAAGTCATCTCCGGTGAACTTTTGTATGGGAAAAGTCATCTCCGGTGAACTTTTGTATTGGGAAAGTCATCTCCGGTGAACTTTTGTATTGGGAAAAGTCATCTCCGGTGAACTTTTGTATTGGGAAAGTCATCTCCGGTGAACTTTTGTATTGGGAAAGTCATCTCCGGTGAACTTTTGTATGGGAAAAGTCATCTCCGGTGAACTTTTGTGTTGGGAAAGTCATCTCCGGTGAACTTTTGTATTGGGAAAGTCATCTCCGGTGAACTTTTGTATGGGAAAAGTCATCTCCGGTGAACTTTTGTATTGGGAAAGTCATCTCCGGTGAACTTTTGTATGGGAAAAGTCATCTCCGGTGAACTTTTGTATGGGAAAAGTCATCTCCGGTGAACTCTTGTATGGGAAAAGTCATCTCCGGTGAACTTTTGTATTGGGAAAGTCATCTCCGGTGAACTTTTGTATGGGAAAAGTCATCTCCGGTGAACTTTTGTATGGGAAAAGTCATCTCCGGTGAACTTTTGTATTGGGAAAGTCATCTCCGGTGAACTTTTGTATTGGGAAAGTCATCTCCGGTGAACTTTTGTATGGGAAAAGTCATCTCCGGTGAACTTTTGTATGGGGAAAGTCATCTCCGGTGAACTTTTGTATGGGAAAAGTCATCTCCGGTGAACTTTTGTATTGGGAAAGTCATCTCCGGTAAACTTTTGTATGGGAAAAGTCATCTCCGGTGAACTTTTGTATTGGGAAAGTCATCTCCGGTGAACTTTTGTATTGGGAAAGTCATCTCCGGTGAACTTTTGTATTGGGAAAGTCATCTCCGGTGAACTTTTGTATTGGGAAAGTCATCTCCGGTGAACTTTTGTATTGGGAAAGTCATGCCCGGTGAACTTTTGTTTTGGGAAAGTCATCTCCGGTGAACTTTTGTATGGGAAAAGTCATCTCCGGTGAACTTTTGTATTGGGAAAGTCATCTCCGGTGAACTTTTGTATGGGAAAAGTCATCTCCGGTGTACTTTTGTATTGGGAAAGTCATCTCCGGTGAACTTTTGTATGGGAAAAATCATCTCCGGTGAACTTTTGTATTGGGAAAGTCATGCCCGGTGAACTTTTGTATTGGGAAAGTCATGCCCGGTGAACTTTTGTATTGGGAAAGTCATGCCCGGTGAACTTTTATATTTTGAAAGTCATCTCCGGTGAACTTTTGTATTGGGAAAGTCATCTCCGGTGAACTTTTGTATGGGAAAAGTCATCTCCGGTGAACTTTTGTATTGGGAAAGTCATCTCCGGTGAACTTTTGTATGGGAAAGTCATCTCCGGTGAACTTTTGTATGGGAAAAGTCATCTCCGGTGAACTTTTGTATGGGAAAAGTCATCTCCGGTGAACTTTTGTATTGGGAAAGTCATCTCCGGTGAACTTCTGTATTGGGAAAGTCATCTCCGGTGAACTTTTGTATGGGAAAAGTCATCTCCGGTGAACTTTTGTATTGGGAAAGTCATCTCCGGTGAACTTTTGTATTGGGAAAGTCATCTCCGGTGAACTTTTGTATGGGAAAAGTCATCTCCGGTGAACTTTTGTATTGGGAAAGTCATCTCCGGTGAACTTTTGTATGGGAAAGTCATGCCCGGTGAACTTTTATATTGGGAAAGTCATCTCCGGTGAACTTTTGTATTGAGAAAGTCATGCCCGGTGAACTTTTGTATTGGGAAAGTCATGCCCGGTGAACTTTTATATTGGGAAAGTCATCTCCGGTGAACTTTTGTATTGGGAAAGTCATCTCCGGTGAACTTTTGTATGGGAAAAGTCATCTCCGGTGAAATTTTGTATTGGGAAAGCCATCTCCGGTGAACTTTTGTATTGGGAAAGTCATCTCCGGTGAACTTTTGTATGGGAAAAGTCATCTCCGGTGAACTTTTGTATTGGGAAAGTCATCTCCGGTGAACTTTTGTATTGGAAAAGTCATCTCCGGTGAACTTTTGTATTGGGAAAGTCATCTCCGGTGAACTTTTGTATTGGGAAAGTCATCTCCGGTGAACTTTTGTATGGGAAAAGTCATCTCCGGTGAACTTTTGTATTGGGAAAGTCATGCCCGGTGAACTTTTGTATTGGGAAAGTCATCTCCGGTGAACTTTTGTATTGGGAAAGTCATCTCCGGTGAACTTTTGTATGGGAAAAGTCATCTCCGGTGAACTTTTGTATTGGGAAAGTCATCTCCGGTGAACTTTTGTATTGGGAAAGTCATCTCCGGTGAACTTTTGTATTGGGAAAGTCATCTCCGGTGAACTTTTGTATGGGAAAAGTCATCTCCGGTGAACTTTTGTATTGGGAAAGTCATCTCCGGTGAACTTTTGTATGGGAAAAGTCATCTCCGGTGAACTTTTGTATTGGGAAAGTCATGCCCGGTGAACTTTTGTATTGGGAAAGTTATCTCCGGTGAACTTTTGTATGGGAAAAGTCATCTCCGGTGAACTTTTGTATTGGGAAAGTCATCTCCGGTGAACTTTTGTATTGGGAAAGTCATCTCCGGTGAACTTTTGTATGGGAAAAGTCATCTCCGGTGAACTTTTGTATTGGGAAAGTCATCTCCGGTGAACTTTTGTATGGGAAAAATCATCTCCGGTGAACTTTTGTATTGGGAAAGTCATGCCCGGTGAACTTTTGTATTGGGAAAGTCATGCCCGGTGAACTTTTGTATTGGGAAAGTCATGCCCGGTGAACTTTTATATTTTGAAAGTCATCTCCGGTGAACTTTTGTATTGGGAAAGTCATCTCCGGTGAACTTTTGTATGGGAAAAGTCATCTCCGGTGAACTTTTGTATTGGGAAAGTCATCTCCGGTGAACTTTTGTATGGGAAAGTCATCTCCGGTGAACTTTTGTATGGGAAAAGTCATCTCCGGTGAACTTTTGTATGGGAAAAGTCATCTCCGGTGAACTTTTGTATGGGAAAAGTCATCTCCGGTGAACTTTTGTATTGGGAAAGTCATCTCCGGTGAACTTCTGTATTGGGAAAGTCATCTCCGGTGAACTTTTGTATGGGAAAAGTCATCTCCGGTGAACTTTTGTATTGGGAAAGTCATCTCCGGTGAACTTTTGTATTGGGAAAGTCATCTCCGGTGAACTTTTGTATGGGAAAAGTCATCTCCGGTGAACTTTTGTATTGGGAAAGTCATCTCCGGTGAACTTTTGTATTGGAAAGTCATGCCCGGTGAACTTTTATATTGGGAAAGTCATCTCCGGTGAACTTTTGTATTGGGAAAGTCATGCCCGGTGAACTTTTATATTGGGAAAGTCATCTCCGGTGAACTTTTGTATTGGGAAAGTCATCTCCGGTGAACTTTTGTATGGGAAAAGTCATCTCCGGTGAACTTTTGTATTGGGAAAGCCATCTCCGGTGAACTTTTGTATTGGGAAAGTCATCTCCGGTGAACTTTTGTATGGGAAAAGTCATCTCCGGTGAACTTTTGTATTGGGAAAGTCATCTCCGGTGAACTTTTGTATTGGAAAAGTCATCTCCGGTGAACTTTTGTATTGGGAAAGTCATCTCCGGTGAACTTTTGTATTGGGAAAGTCATCTCCGGTGAACTTTTGTATGGGAAAAGTCATCTCCGGTGAACTTTTGTATTGGGAAACTCATGCCCGGTGAACTTTTGTATTGGGAAAGTCATCTCCGGTGAACTTTTGTATTGGGAAAGTCATCTCCGGTGAACTTTTGTATGGGAAAAGTCATCTCCGGTGAACTTTTGTATTGGGAAAGTCATCTCCGGTGAACTTTTGTATTGGGAAAGTCATCTCCGGTGAACTTTTGTATTGGGAAAGTCATCTCCGGTGAACTTTTGTATGGGAAAAGTCATCTCCGGTGAACTTTTGTATTGGGAAAGTCATCTCCGGTGAACTTTTGTATGGGAAAAGTCATCTCCGGTGAACTTTTGTATTGGGAAAGTCATGCCCGGTGAACTTTTGTATTGGGAAAGTTATCTCCGGTGAACTTTTGTATGGGAAAAGTCATCTCCGGTGAACTTTTGTATTGGGAAAGTGATCTCCGGTGAACTTTTGTATGGGAAAAGTCATCTCCGGTGAACTTTTGTATTGGGAAAGTCATGCCCGGTGAACTTTTGTATTGGGAAAGTCATGCCCGGTGAACTTTTGTATTGGGAAAGTCATGCCCGGTGAACTTTTGTATTGGGAAAGTCATGCCCGGTGAACTTTTGTATTGGGAAAGTCATGCCCGGTGAACTTTTTGTTGGGAAAGTCATGCCCGGTGAACTTTTGTATGGGAAAAGTCATCTCCGGTGAACTTTTGTATGGGAAAAGTCATCTCCGGTGAACTTTTGTATAGGGAAAGTCATCTCCGGTGAACTTTTGTATTGGGAAAGTCATCTCCGGTGAACTTTTGTATTGGGAAAGTCATGCCCGGTGAACTTTTGTTTTGGGAAAGTCATGCCCGGTGAACTTTTGTATTGGGAAAGTCATGCCCGGTGAACTTTTGTATTGGGAAAGTCATGCCCGGTGAACTTTTTGTTGGGAAAGTCATGCCCGGTGAACTTTTGTATGGGAAAAGTCATCTCCGGTGAACTTATGTATGGGAAAAGTCATCTCCGGTGAACTTTTGTATTGGGAAAGTCATCTCCGGTGAACTTTTGTATTGCGAAAGTCATCTCCGGTGAACTTTTGTATTGGGAAAGTCATGCCCGGTGAACTTTTGTTTTGGGAAAGTCATGCCCAGTGAACTTTTGTATTGGGAAAGTCATGCCCGGTGAACTTTTGTATTGGGAAAGTCATGCCCGGTGAACTTTTGTATGGGAAAAGTCATCTCCGGTGAACTTTTGTATGGGAAAAGTCATCTCCGGTGAACTTTTGTATTGGGAAAGTCATCTCCGGTGAACTTTTGTATTGGGAAAGTCATCTCCGGTGAACTTTTGTATGGTAAAAGTCATCTCCGGTGAACTTTTGTATTGGGAAAGTCATCTCCGGTGAACTTTTGTATTGGGAAAGTCATCTCCGGTGAACTTTTGTATTGGGAAAGTCATCTCCGGTGAACTTTTGTATTGGGAAAGTCATCTCCGGTGAACTTTTGTATTGGGAAAGTCATGCCCGGTGAACTTTTGTTTTGGGAAAGTCATGCCCGGTGAACTTTTGTATTGGGAAAGTCATGGCCGGTGAACTTTTGTATTGGGAAAGTCATGCCCGGTGAACTTTTGTATGAGAAAAGTCATCTCCGGTGAACTTTTGTATTGGGAAAGTCATCTCCGGTGAACTTTTGTATGGGAAAGTCATCTCCGGTGAACTTTTGTATTGGGAAAGTCATCTCCGGTGAACTTTTGTATGGGAAAAGTCATCTCCGGTGAACTTTTGTATTGGGAAAGTCATCTCCGGTGAACTTTTGTATGGGAAAAGTCATCTCCGGTGAACTTTTGTATTGGGAAAGTCATCTCCGGTTAACTTTTGTATTGGGAAAGTCATCTCCGGTGAACTTTTGTATGGGAAAAGTCATCTCCGGTGAACTTTTGTATTGGGAAAGTCATGCCCGGTGAACTTTTGTATTGGGAAAGTCATCTCCGGTGAACTTTTGTATTGGGAAAGTCATCTCCGGTGAACTTTTGTATGGGAAAAGTCATCTCCGGTGAACTTTTGTATTGGGAAAGTCATCTCCGGTGAACTTTTGTATTGGGAAAGTCATCTCCGGTGAACTTTTGTATTGGGAAAGTCATCTCCGGTGAACTTTTGTATGGGAAAAGTCATCTCCGGTGAACTTTTGTATGGGAAAAGTCATCTCCGGTGAACTTTTGTATTGGGAAAGTCATCTCCGGTGAACTTTTGTATTGGGAAAGTCATCTCCGGTGAACTTTTGTATTGGGAAAGTCATCTCCGGTGAACTTTTGTATGGGAAAAGTCATCTCCGGTGAACTTTTGTATTGGGAAAGTCATGCCCGGTGAACTTTTGTATTGGGAAAGTCATGCCCGGTGAACTTTTGTATTGGGAAAGTCATGCCCGGTGAACTTTTGTGTGGGAAAAGTCATCTCCGGTGAACTTTTGTATGGGAAAAGTCATCTCCGGTGAACTTTTGTATAGGAAAGTCATCTCCGGTGAACTTTTGTATTGGGAAAGTCATCTCCGGTGAACTTTTGTATTGGGAAAGTCATGCCCGGTGAACTTTTGTTTTGGGAAAGTCATGCCCGGTGAACTTTTGTATTGGGAAAGTCATGCCCGGTGAACTTTTGTATTGGGAAAGTCATGCCCGGTGAACTTTTGTATGGGAAAAGTCATCTCCGGTGAACTTTTGTATTGGGAAGGTCATCTCCGGTGAACTTTTGTATTGGGAAAGTCATGCCCGGTGAACTTTTGTATTGGGAAAGTCATGCCCGGTGAACTTTTGTATTGGGAAAGTCATCTCCGGTGAACTTTTGTATGGGAAAAGTCATCTCCGGTGAACTTTTGTATTGGGAAAGTCATGCCCGGTGAACTTTTGTATTGGGAAATTCATCTCCGGTGAACTTTTGTATGGGAAAAGTCATCTCCGGTGAACTTTTGTATTGGGAAAGTCATCTCCGGTGAACTTTTGTATGGGAAAAATCATCTCCGGTGAACTTTTGTATTGGGAAAGTCATGCCCGGTGAACTTTTGTATTGGGAAAGTCATCTCCGGTGAACTTTTGTATGGGAAAAGTCATCTCCGGTGAACTTTTGTATTGGGAAAGTCATCTCCGGTGAACTTTTGTATTGGGAAAGTCATCTCCGGTGAACTTTTGTATGGGAAAAGTCATCTCCGGTGAACTTTTGTATTGGGAAAGTCATCTCCGGTGAACTTTTGTATTGGGAAAGTCATCTCCGGTTGAACTTTTGTATGAGAAAAGTCATCTCCGGTGAACTTTTGTATTGGGAAAGTCATCTCCGGTGAACTTTTGTATGGGAAAAGTCATCTCCGGTGAACTTTTGTATTGGGAAAGTCATCTCCGGTTAACTTTTGTATTGGGAAAGTCATCTCCGGTGAACTTTTGTATGGGAAAAGTCATCTCCGGTGAACTTTTGTATTGGGAAAGTCATGCCCGGTGAACTTTTGTATTGGGAAAGTCATCTCCGGTGAACTTTTGTATTGGGAAAGTCATCTCCGGTGAACTTTTGTATGGGAAAAGTCATCTCCGGTGAACTTTTGTATTGGGAAAGTCATCTCCGGTGAACTTTTGTATTGGGAAAGTCATCTCCGGTGAACTTTTGTATTGGAAAGTCATCTCCGGTGAACTTTTGTATGGGAAAAGTCATCTCCGGTGAACTTTTGTATTGGGAAAGTCATCTCCGGTGAACTTTTGTATGGGAAAAGTCATCTCCGGTGAACTTTTGTATTGGGAAAGTCATGCCCGGTGAACTTTTGTATTGGGAAAGTCATCTCCGGTGAACTTTTGTATGGGAAAAGTCATCTCCGGTGAACTTTTGTATTGGGAAAGTCATCTCCGGTGAAATTTTGTATTGGAAAAGTCATCTCCGGTGAACTTTTGTATTGAGAAAGTCATGCCCGGTGAACTTTTGTATTGGGAAAGTCATGCCCGGTGAACTTTTGTATTGGGAAAGTCATGCCCGGTGAACTTTTGTATGGGAAAAGTCATCTCCGGTGAACTTTTGTATTGGAAAGTCATCTCCGGTGAACTTTTGTATTGGGAAAGTCATCTCCGGTGAACTTTTGTATTGGGAAAGTCATGCCCGGTGAACTTTTGTTTTGGGAAAGTCATGCCCGGTGAACTTTTGTATTGGGAAAGTCATGCCCGGTGAACTTTTGTATTGGGAAAGTCATGCCCGGTGAACTTTTGTATGGGAAAAGTCATCTCCGGTGAACTTTTGTATTGGGAAGGTCATCTCCGGTGAACTTTTGTATTGGGAAAGTCATGCCCGGTGAACTTTTGTATTGGGAAAGTCATGCCCGGTGAACTTTTGTATTGGGAAAGTCATCTCCGGTGAACTTTTGTATGGGAAAAGTCATCTCCGGTGAACTTTTGTATTGGGAAAGTCATGCCCGGTGAACTTTTGTATTGGGAAAGTTATCTCCGGTGAACTTTTGTATGGGAAAAGTCATCTCCGGTGAACTTTTGTATTGGGAAAGTCATCTCCGGTGAACTTTTGTATGGGAAAAATCATCTCCGGTGAACTTTTGTATTGGGAAAGTCATGCCCGGTGAACTTTTGTATTGGGAAAGTCATCTCCGGTGAACTTTTGTATGGGAAAAGTCATCTCCGGTGAACTTTTGTATTGGGAAAGTCATCTCCGGTGAACTTTTGTATTGGGAAAGTCATCTCCGGTGAACTTTTGTATGGGAAAAGTCATCTCCGGTGAACTTTTGTATTGGGAAAGTCATCTCCGGTGAACTTTTGTATTGGGAAAGTCATCTCCGGTGAACTTTTGTATTGGGAAAGTCATATCCGGTGAACTTTTGTATTGGGAAAGTCATCTCCGGTGAACTTTTGTATTGGGAAAGTCATCTCCGGTGAACTTTTGTATTGGGAAAGTCATCTCCGGTGAACTTTTGTATTGGGAAAGTCATCTCCGGTGAGCTTTTGTATGGGAAAAGTCATCTCCGGTGAACTTTTGTATGGGAAAAGTCATCTCCGGTGAACTTTTGTATTGGGAAAGTCATCTCCGGTGAACTTTTGTATTGGGAAAGTCATGCCCGGTGAACTTTTGTATTGGGAAAGTCATCTCCGGTGAACTTTTGTATGGGAAAAGTCATCTCCGGTGAAATTTTGTATTGGGAAAGTCATCTCCGGTGAACTTTTGTATGGGAAAAGTCATCTCCGGTGAACTTTTGTATTGGGAAAGTCATGGCCGGTGAACTTTTGTATTGGGAAAGTCATGCCCGGTGAACTTTTGTATTGGGAAAGTCATGCCCGGTCAACTTTTGTATGGGAAAAGTCATCTCCGGTGAACTTTTGTATGGGAAAAGTCATCTCCGGTGAACTTTTGTATAGGGAAAGTCATCTCCGGTGAACTTTTGTATTGGGAAAGTCATCTCCGGTGAACTTTTGTATTGGGAAAGTCATGCCCGGTGAACTTTTGTTTTGGGAAAGTCATGCCCGGTGAACTTTTGTATTGGGAAAGTCATGCCCGGTGAACTTTTGTATTGGGAAAGTCATGCCCGGTGAACTTTTGTATTGGGAAAGTCATGCCCGGTGAACTTTTGTATGGGAAAAGTCATCTCCGGTGAACTTTTGTATGGGAAAAGTCATCTCCGGTGAACTTTTGTATTGGGAAAGTCATGCCCGGTGAACTTTTGTATTGGGAAAGTCATCTCCGGTAAACTTTGGTATTGGGAAAGTCATCTCCGGTGAACTTTTGTATTGGGAAAGTCATCTCCGGTGAACTTTTGTATTGGGAAGGTCATCTCCGGTGAACTTTTGTATTGGGAAAGTCATCTCCGGTGAACTTTTGTATTGGGAAAGTCATCTCCGGTGAACTTTTGTATTGGGAAAGTCATCTCCGGTGAACTTTTGTATTGGGAAAGTCATCTCCGGTGAACTTTTGTATTGGGAAAGTCATCTCCGGTGAACTTTTGTATGGGAAAAGTCATCTCCGGTGAACTTTTGTATGGGGAAAGTCATCTCCGGTGAACTTTTGTATTGGGAAAGTCATCTCCGGTGAACTTTTGTATTGGGAAAGTCATCTCCGGTGAACTTTTGTATGGGAAAAGTCATCTCCGGTGAACTTTTGTATTGGGAAAGTCATCTCCGGTGAACTTTTGTATGGGAAAAGTCATCTCCGGTGAACTTTTGTATTGGGAAAGTCATCTCCGGTGAACTTTTGTATTGGGAAAGTCATCTCCGGTGAACTTTTGTATGGGAAAAGTCATCTCCGGTGAACTTTTGTATTGGGAAAGTCATCTCCGGTGAACTTTTGTATTGGGAAAGTCATCTCCGGTGAACTTTTGTATTGGGAAAGTCATCTCCGGTGAACTTTTGTATGGGAAAAGTCATCTCCGGTGAACTTTTGTATGGTAAAAGTCATCTCCGGTGAACTTTTGTATTGGGAAAGTCATCTCCGGTGAACTTTTATATTGGGAAAGACATGCCCAGTGAACTTTTGTATTGGGAAAGTCATCTCCGGTGAACTTTTGTATTGGGAAAGTCATCTCCGGTGAACTTTTGTATGGGAAAAGTCATCTCCGGTGAACTTTTGTATTGGGAAAGTCATCTCCGGTGAACTTTTGTATTGGGAAAGTCATCTCCGGTGAACTTTTGTATTGGGAAAGTCATCTCCGGTGAACTTTTGTATGGGAAAAGTCATCTCCGGTGAACTTTTGTATTGGGAAAGTCATCTCCGGTGAACTTTTGTATTGGGAAAGTCATCTCCGGTGAACTTTTGTATGGGAAAAGTCATCTCCGGTGAACTTTTGTATTGGGAAAGTCATCTCCGGTGAACTTTTGTATTGGGAAAGTCATCTCCGGTGAACTTTTGTATGGGAAAAGTCATCTCCGGTGAACTTTTGTATGGGAAAAGTCATCTCCGGTGAACTTTTGTATTGGGAAAGTCATCTCCGGTGAACTTTTGTATTGGGAAAGTCATCTCCGGTGAACTTTTGTATTGGGAAAGTCATCTCCGGTGAACTTTTGTATGGGAAAAGTCATCTCCGGTGAACTTTTGTATTGGGAAAGTCATCTCCGGTGAACTTTTGTATGGGAAAAGTCATCTCCCGTGAACTTTTGTATTGGGAAAGTCATCTCCGGTGAACTTTTGTATGGGAAAAGTCATCTCCGGTGAAATTTTGTATTGGGAAAGTCATCTCCGGTGAACTTTTGTATGGGAAAAGTCATCTCCGGTGAACTTTTGTATTGGGAAAGTCGTGCCCGGTGAACTTTTGTATTGGGAAAGTCATGCCCGGTGAACTTTTGTATTGGGAAAGTCATGCCCGGTGAACTTTTGTATGGGAAAAGTCATCTCCGGTGAACTTTTGTATTGGGAAAGTCATCTCCGGTGAACTTTTGTATGGGAAAAGTCATCTCCGGTGAACTTTTGTATTGGGAAAGTCATCTCCGGTGAACTTTTGTATGGGAAAAGTCATCTCCGGTGAACTTTTGTATGGGAAAAGTCATCTCCGGTGAACTTTTGTATTGGGAAAGTCATCTCCGGTGAACTTTTGTATTGGGAAAGTCATGCCCGGTGAACTTTTATATTGGGAAAGTCATGCCCGGTGAACTTTTGTATTGGGAAAGTCATCTCCGGTGAACTTTTGTATGGGAAAAGTCATCTCCGGTGAACTTTTGTATTGGGAAAGTCATGCCCGGTGAACTTTTGTATTGGGAAAGTCATGCCCGGTGAACTTTTATATTGGGAAAGTCATCTCCGGTGAACTTTTGTATTGGGAAAGTCATCTCCGGTGAACTTTTGTATGGGAAAAGTCATCTCCGGTGAACTTTTGTATTGGGAAAGTCATCTCCGGTGAACTTTTGTATGGGAAAGTCATGCCCGGTGAACTTTTATATTGGGAAAGTCATCTCCGGTGAACTTTTGTATGGGAAAAGTCATCTCCGGTGAACTTTTGTATTGGGAAAGTCATCTCCGGTGAACTTTTGTATTGGGAAAGTCATGCCCGGTGAACTTTTATATTGGGAAAGTCATCTCCGGTGAACTTTTGTATTGGGAAAGTCATCTCCGGTGAACGTTTGTATTGGGAAAGTCATGCCCGGTGAACTTTTATATTGGGAAAGTCATCTCCGGTGAACTTTGGTATTGGGAAATTCATCTCCGGTGAACTTTTGTATTGGGAAAGTCATCTCCGGTGAACTTTTGTATGGGAAAGTCATCTCCGGTGAACTTTTGTATGGGAAAAGTCATCTCCGGTGAACTTTTGTATGGGAAAAGTCATCTCCGGTGAACTTTTGTATTGGGAAAGTCATCTCCGGTGAACTTTTGTATTGGGAAAGTCATCTCCGGTGAACTTTTATATTGGGAAAGTCATGCCCGGTGAACTTTTGTTTTGGGAAAGTCATGCCCGGTGAACTTTTGTATTGGGAAAGTCGTGCCCGGTGAACTTTTGTATTGGGAAAGTCATGCCCGGTGAACTTTTGTATTGGGAAAGTCATCTCCGGTGAACTTTTGTATGGGAAAAGTCATCTCCGGTGAACTTTTGTATTGGGAAAGTCATGCCCGGTGAACTTTTGTATTGGGAAAGTCATCTCCGGTGAACTTTTGTATGGGAAAAGTCATCTCCGGTGAACTTTTGTATTGGGAAAGTCATCTCCGGTGAACTTTTGTATTGGGAAAGTCATCTCCGGTGAACTTTTGTATTGGGAAAGTCATGCCCGGTGAACTTTTGTATTGGGAAAGTCATCTCCGGTGAACTTTTGTATTGGGAAAGTCATCTCCGGTGAACTTTTGTATTGGGAAAGTCATCTCCGGTGAACTTTTGTATTGGGAAAGTCATCTCCGGTGAACTTTTGTATGGAAAAAGTCATCTCCGGTGAACTTTTGTATTGGGTGTGACAGCGGGAAGTTACAAGTAATTTCACTATAAAAAAATAAAAACTGTATTCGATTATTTTTGTTACAACTGTTTAGGCTATGAATTTCGAGTTGGAAAATTCCAAAATTTTCTATACATATATTGTACAGAAAATATTAAAATTCATTTCACTTCAAACAGTTAAAGCGTAAAGACTTTCCCATTTAATCCAAATAAATATAAAACAGAAAACATAAAAAGGACAATTTTGAAAATTTGTTATCCTTTCAAAACGGGAAATATTAAAGGACACACGGAAATTTTATATTATAGGAATTTTATCTCGGTAAGCATAGCGTTTTCTTTGTGAAATATTTTCGTGTTGACAATAAATAAAAATCATTTCATTGTATAGTCCGCCGATTCCTCACAGAATCGGCGAATCCGAGATCAACTAAAGACCTTCAATCGCTGGCAAATATTATATATAATTTTGAACGCCCTTAACATCCCTGATCCTGAAATTTGGTTTCTGAGAATATAATCCTGTTAAAAAAAAGAAACCATAAATTTTTAATGAAAATCAAACCGAAACGAATTTATCTGACAATTGTTATTTGAATTAAGAAAAATCTTAAACCGGATTTGTAAACTTTATAATTAACCAGCCGCAACAACAGCAATTAAGCTCATTTAAAGAAGATTCTCGCTAAGGAGGGAATAAAATCTAAACCAATTTCTCCTTAAACAGGACATGTATTGGGACCTTTTACAATTATGCATTCAACCCAATAGACTATTATTCAAGCATTTTGGCAGTTAAAGCAATAGCAAATTATCAACTTTGAAATCTTTTGAACCACGGAGTTCCAGATTTTTATGTTTAAATTTTTACACATTTGTTTCAATCATTCGCATTAATCAGTAGTATACTTAAGGATTGAGCTAAGCAAACATAATCTCATTTCTATAATAACAGCCGGATTTACCTATTGAGCAACCCAAAGTCAACAGGCCTGATGACATCGCGGGAGTTAAATGGTGAGTTATCCTTCTTATTATGTTTGTATTAGCTCTTGAATCATTCATATTATATTAAAAGATCTCGTTGCGACATCTAATAGAACACTACATCGCATAATATAGATATATTTATTTCTTTTTTTTTCGTCTTACAAATTATAATAATTAATATATCCATAATATAATATTATATTGGATCATATTTAATGTTCACCAATATTAACTCTTACTATTGTTTACCTAATTGTTAAATATAATTATAATGAAATCTTAAGTTCACTCAATTATTATTTGCGAAAAATAAAGGTCTGTAAGTAAGAGGTCAATAGGGCTGAAATATAATATCAGCATGGTAGGGTGGGTATGCTGAGGCAGTATAATACCATCTTAAACTGTCCCCCATGGTAACATCATCATCATTTATTTCCCCTTCTCCCTTCTATTTTCCTATTTTATCTATTCTTTCCATTTCTATTCTATCTATACAAAGAGCTACCTTATTTTAACTTTTGTGTATACGAAACCGTGTCTACTTCCAAAGGGAAAAGAACTGCCCCAAGACTGAGCACGGCCGGGGCAAGGAGGTAGCCACTCCTGGAGGAAGTAGGGCCCGCGTGGTGGTTCGTTACATAAATTAAATGGCGCCAAACGTGGGGCCAGCAAAAGCCGTTATCTGGCTATCTGACACCATTAAACAGTAATTCAACACCTTAATGCTGGTTCCCTTAAAACATTCTTTCTAACTTTAAGATCTTTTAAACGGTTTTTGGATTTACGATTTTAGCTAATGCAAATTTCGTACCAGATTTCTTTTGGGAGAACTTCTTCTCTATCCTTATTTCTTTTAAATTATTTCAGAATGGATTTTGTTAAATGGTTGAAATCGTTTAACTACCGCTGCCGTAGTTTAGAGGAATAATTGTTCCTACTTTTCTGTTCTATCGTTACATCCCTGTACTATCGTGGATAGGACTTAATTGAATGATTTTATGTCGTTTTATTACCACCTCGTTAGTTCAGAGATATCTTTAATTGTACTCTTAGGTTATAGAGGACTTGTATTCTTGGTGTTTATGCTGAGAAAATACCCTATATTCTGAAGTACATTAATTTTCTTTTATGATGATGTTACTATAACATATTACCTCTACTTATAGTACCTTTATCTGAGTAGCAAATTATATTATAATATTGGTCGTAAACCTTTGAAATTTATATTTTTGCGCTGGTTGAATAAACTAGGTTTACATTTGTATATTAAATCCGAATTTTATAATATTAAATAAACGTATAATGCCGGTTACGCGTAGTAACGAGAGAAATACTAATAGCGATGCACAAGCAAATGCATCTTATGTGTTAGAGGAAGATGATACTAGTTCACCTGGGGTGGCTCATAGAACTAGGTCTAGGGTAAGGAATTTACAGGCAGATCGGTCTAGGACACTTTCTGCCAGTGTTGAAAGAACGAGTAGAGTAGATGAAAGTAGAATCCGTTTATTAATTTCAGAATCTATTACTGATATGCGCGCTGAAATTACATCTACTATCACCAACGAAATTGAAAGGGTAGTTCAGGGCCTACATATAAATGGAAATTCTACCGAAGCCAGACATTCTAATAATTCAGAAATGAGATCGGGATCCGACAGAAATGCAGGTTCAAACAACATTAAAAATCCTGAAAAGATTATGAATACAATTCGAAATTGGAAGTTATCATTCTCTGGTTATAAAACGGATATACCAGTCGAAGAGTTTATTTATAGAGTAAATATTATGACCACTAATACCCTTGGTGGCAATTTCGAATTGTTATGTCGTTATATTCATATTCTGTTTGAAGACAAGGCGTTGGAATGGTATTGGAGGTACCATCGTCAGAATGAGGTAGTTGAATGGACTGGCTTATGTACATCGTTAAAGATACAATACAAGGATTGCTTTACTGATTTCGATTTGAAGGATGATATTCGTCGATGGAAACAGCGACAAGGCGAGATGTTCGACGAATTTTATGATTCCATCATGACGTTAGCTGATCGACTACGAGTGCCTATGTCAGATGTGGAACTATGCGAAACTATGGTTCGAAATCTTAGATCAGAAATAAGGCATGAATTACTTCATTTGGAAATATCAAGTGTTTCCCAGCTAAGAAAATCCGTGAGAAAACACGAAAAATTCGTTAGAGAGTTGCAAGCTTCTAACAAGCGGAACCGATACTGGAATAAAGACCAAGTTGCCGAAGTTGACAACGAGGGACTTCAGGACCTTGATGAATCGGACAACGGCGACGTAATGGAAGTTCATCGTGATGTTACGTGTTGGAACTGCCGTCAGAGTGGTCACACATATAAAAGTTGCATGAAGGACCGAACAATATTCTGCTATGGTTGTGGTCTGATCAATACTTATCGACCAACTTGCCCTAAATGCAACGATCCGGGAAACGTCAAAAAGGGTGTCCCTCAGATGAAGAGAGGACATCCCAAGAAATAATAAGCTTACCTTCACAAGTGAATCTAAACCAGACACAAAATAAAGATGAAAATATTTTACATAGACTTACAACAACCGGACGTACACATATTAACTTTAAACACGGAAAGCAAAAACGTAATTCGAGACGAATACAATCTTTCTGGAGAAGATTGAAATCATTTAGGAGATATACAATTGCCTCCATAACTACAGTGAATAATGACAATAGACCATATATCCCCATCACTATCGACGGGAAACTATATTTCGCTTTATTGGATAGTGGTGCTAATAAAAGCGTTATCGGGGGTGAATTGTGTCGCAAAATTCAGAATTTACCAGTGTTTAGAAAATGTCATGGAAACGTGAAGACGGCCGATGGCCAGAGACAAAATATATCTGGCATTGCCAACGTGAAATTTATGCTTCAAGATTTTGAATATAATTTTGAGTTTTTAGTTATTGAGTCAATAAAACAAGACATAATTTGTGGTATTGACTTTTGGAAGAAATTTAATATTTCAATATCCATGACCAATGAAATTGGAGAGATTGGAAATACTGATTCAGACGATGTATACATAGAGTTGTCTAAGGATGAGAAACGGAAGTTGGACACGATGGTAGAAATGTTCCCGAGTTCTGAGCGAGAAGGATTGGGGTGTACACATTTAGTTGAGCATTCAATAGATACTGGTGATTCAAAGCCGATTAAACAGAGGTATTACCCCATATCTCCGGCCAGAGAGAAGATCCTGTGTGAGGAAATCGACAGGATGTTGTCACTCGGTGTTATCGAGGAATGCCCCCAGTCACCATGGTCGTCACCAGGTGTGTTAATAGTTAAACCGGACAAAGTAAGATTCTGTGTAGACAGCAGAAAACTTAATTCTGTAACCATTAAGGATTCTTACCCAATTCCCAATATAGACGGAATTTTGTCGAGGTTGCCATCAGTCCAGTTTATTTCCAAAGTGGACTTGAAAGATGCATTTTGGCAAATAAAATTGGATGAGTCATCTAAGCCAAAAACTGCGTTCACGGTTCCAAACAGGCCACTTTACCAATTCACAAGAATGCCATTCGGGTTGTGCAATGCACCCCAAACTATGTGCCGCCTTATGGATCAGGTCATACCATATAATATGAAATCTCACGTCTTCGTTTATTTAGACGATTTATTGATTATGTCCGAAAGTTTTGAAGAACATTTACAGCACCTTAAGGATGTTGCCTCGCAATTTCGAAAGGCTGGACTTACCATTAATGTTAAGAAAAGCAGTTTCGCCATAAGGAAAGTTAAGTATTTGGGGTACATTGTGGGAGAAGGTTCCCTGAGTGTGGATCAAGACAAAGTGAAAGCAATCGTAGACTTTCCAACCCCAACATCGGTACGAACTCTTCGTCAATTTTTAGGAATGATAGGTTGGTACCGACGTTTTATTGCGGATTTTTCTACACTTACTTTTCCACTAACTGAGTTGTTATCGAAGAAGAAATCTTTTAAATGGAACGATAACGCTCAGAAGTCTTTCAGTGAACTTAAATCCAAGCTGTGCCGAGCACCAGTACTGATACATCCCAACTTTAATAAGCCATTTATACTACAATGCGACGCTAGTACTGTCGGTGTTGGAGCAGTGTTGGCGCAGGAAGACGGCGAAGGTATTGAAAGGCCCATAGCTTGCATGTCGCAAAAGCTTAATAAAGCCCAGCGGAACTATACGATAACCGAGCTAGAATGTTTAGCCGTAGTTCTTGCTATTAAGAAGTTTAGGGCATATATAGAGGGGCATGAATTCAAAGTGGTAACAGATCATGCCAGCCTTAAATGGCTTATGAAGCAGAGTGATTTGTCAGGGAGATTGGCCAGATGGGCATTGAAATTACAGGGCTTCAATTTCACTATTGAACATAGGCGAGGGAAAGACAACATTGTGCCGGACGCTTTGTCTCGAAGTTTTGAATGCAATGTTTCAGAAATTGAAGTAAAACCGTTAATAAATCTTGACTCAGATGCCTTTAGTGGGGAAGAATATTGTAAATTAAGAGAAGAGATAAGCAGTACTGAACATCCTGATTTTAAAATTGAAGGAAAGTTCATTTATCGAAGGACGAAGTTTCACAACCTTGATGAAGATGAATCTTGTTCTTGGAAGTTGGTAGTACCACCGGAATTACGTCCAGAAGTTATTTATTCAGTCCATGATATACCCAATTCCTCACACTGTGGAATCGCCAAAACCATAGAGGTAATAAGGAGATATTTTTACTGGCCAAAGTTAGTTGCCGATGTGAAAAGATATATTGATAAGTGCGATGTCTGCAAAACATCAAAAGCTCCTGCCATGGCTTTACGACCACCGATGGGTAATATGGTAAAGACCCAGAGGCCATTCCAAAGATTATATGTTGATATAATTGGGCCATTTCCTCGTACACGTAGTGGTAATATAGGGATATTGATAATACTTGACCATTTCTCAAAATTTATATTTCTTAAACCTCTAAAGAAATTGGTAGCAAAACCTATAATCACGTATTTACGAGATGAAATATTTACATGCTATGGTGTACCAGAGGTACTAGTGTCCGACAACGGGACTCAATTCAAAAGCAATGATTTTGAAAAGTTTCTGTCCAAATTTGGTGTTCAACATATGTGCACTGCGGTTTACAGTCCCCAGGCTAACGCTAGCGAACGGGTGAATAGAAGTGTCAACGCTGCTCTTCGATCATATGTAAAGGATGATCATCGACAATGGGACATATATCTCCCCAGTGTGAACTGTGCCCTCAGGAACACAATCCATCAGACTACTGGTAAAACACCATATCAAGTTGTGTTCGGACAGCAAATGATAACAAATGGACAAGACTATAAACTATTAAGGAAACTACAATTACTGGAAGAAAATGATTTAGAAATTCAGCGAGACGATAAATTCACAATAATACGAGGTGTCACCTGGGGAACTGCCTTTAACACCCGTTAAAGGTAGTGAGCTAACATGTGCCGCGCGTTCACCCATAAGAACGTTAAAAACTTGGGTTTGGGCGTCGGGTTAGTAACCCTCCCCTAGAAAAAACAGCCTACTATGAAAAAACGAAAGAAAAGAAAAACAAACCCCTCTAAAGTTGACGAACCCCGCAAACGTTTTAAGGACCATGATCTGCGAATCAGCACCTGGAATGTTCGCACTCTTTATAGAGAAGGTGCAGTCTTCGCATTGGCAGACGTACTTGAAAAGTACAAGACCGATATTACTGCCATACAGGAAATACGATGGATTGGGAAAGGCGTCACAACAACACCTAAAGGTGACGCACTGTATTATAGCTGCCACGACGTAAAGCATGAGTTTGGTTGTGGATTCGTAGTTAGTCGGAGACTAAAACATCTTGTATCCAGCTTCACTCCAGTGAATGAAAGACTTGCTGCAATTCGAATAAAAGCTAAATTCTTCAACATCAGCTTTATCTGCGCTCATGCTCCCACTGAAGAAAAGGATGAACAGACCAAAGATATATTTTACGAGCGCTTAGAAGAAACATATGACCGTTGCCCTGCCCATGACATTAAAATCATTCTAGGCGATTTTAATGCCAAAATTGGAAAGGAGAATATCTTTGGCCCAACAGTCGGGAAATTCAGTCTCCACAGTGAAACATCTGACAATGGTATGAGACTGATAGACTTTGCAGCTGCAAAAAACATGGTAGTTAGCAGTACCAGATTTAATCATCTCGATATTCATAAGGGCACCTGGCTGTCTCCAGATCAGAAAACAAGAAACCAAATTGATCATGTTGTGATAGATGGAAGACATTCATCGAGCGTGTTGGATGTACGATCGTTCCGAGGCGCAAACATTGATTCGGACCACTACCTTGTTGCAGCAAAGGTACGCACCCGCTTAAACGTAGCAAACAAAGTACGAACAGACACAACACGAAAGTTAGACATCGGTAAGCTGCAATCACAACAGATAGCCACAGCATATTCCACTCAACTAGCCCAATTGCTTAATCAAAGCCCTCCTCATCCCGATAACATATCAGCGCAATGGCAAAGCATTGCCCACTCCATGCAAACAGCCGCAAAATCCATACTTGGATACCAGAGACCTCCACCAAGGAATCCATGGTATGATGAGGAGTGTCGTGCTGCCACCGAAGAGAAAAATGCGGCATATAAGGCTACTTTACAATCCGTAGCAACGCGTAGCGCACGAGAGAGATACAGGGAGAAAAGGAGAGAGGAGAAACGTCTTTTCCGCAGGAAAAAGAGAGAGATGGAAAAGCGGGAGTGTGAAAAAATCGAGATGTACAGGAGCCAGAATGAAGTCCGAAAATTCTACCAAAGAGTCAAGCATCAAACTGATGGCTTTGGTACAGGCACATCCTCCTGTAGAGACCAGCAAGGTAATTTGGTAACTGATACAGATAGTGTACTCAGGATATGGAAAGAACATTTTTCAAATCTGTTGGTATCCAATAGCAACGAAGACGACGAAGATACCACAGTCCCAATCCCAGAAGATGGTATTGAATGTATACCGCCCAGCCAAGATGAGGTAAAGACAGCAATAAATCGGCTGAAGAATAATAAGGCAGCAGGGGCCGATGGCTTACCAGCCGAGCTGTTCAAAACCGGAGGCGACACGCTGATAAGGTGTATTCATCAGCTAGTTAGCACCATCTGGCAGGAAGAACGAGTACCCGACGATTGGAACCTGAGTATCCTGTGCCCCATCCACAAGAAGGGAGATAAGACTGTATGCTCTAACTATAGGGGCATAAGTCTACTCCCTATTGCCTACAAGATCGTGTCAGGGATATTGTGCGAACGACTAAAGCCAATGGTCAACGAGATTATTGGACCATACCAATGCGGCTTTAGACCTGGCAAGTCCACCATTGACCAGATATTTACCCTGCGGCAAATCCTGGAGAAGACCCAAGAGATGCAGATCGACACCTACCACCTTTTTGTCGATTATAAAGCAGCCTTCGACAGTCCGCTGCGCTCAAAGGTATTCCAAGCCATGTCTGAATTTGGTATTCCCGCAAAGCTCATCCGGCTTTGTAAAATGACTTTAACTGATACGAGGTCCTCAGTTAAAATAGGAAAGAACCTCTCCGAAGAGTTTGGTACCAAAAGAGGTTTCAGACAAGGAGACAGCCTTTCGTGTGACCTCTTCAACATCCTGCTAGAAAAGGTTATACGAGAGGCAAACGTCAAAAGAAGTGGCACAATCTACACCAACAATCACATGTTACTTGCTTATGCTGATGATATAGACATCATGGGTCGATCAGTAAAAGAAGTAACTGATACCTTTATAAAGGTCGAAGGAGAATCTGCTAAAGTGGGTCTGGCGGTAAACGGTGAGAAGACCAAGTTGATGGTGTCGACGCGCAATGCGTCCATTGAGCTCGGACCGACTGTGGAAGTTGGTTCCTATAATATTGAGGTAGTAAAAGACTTCGTCTACCTCGGCACCTCCGTCAACACAACAAACGACATCAGTTGTGAAATAAAAAGAAGAATTGTATTGGCCAACAGATGCTACTTTGGATTAAGTAAGCAGTTTAAAAACAAAGCCACATCTCGTCAAACAAAAATAACGCTCTACAAAACACTGATACTACCCGTGCTGATGTATGGCTCCGAAGCCTGGGTACTTGCGCAAGCAGACATGGCAGTGCTTGGTGTGTTTAAGAGAAAAATTCTTCGAAAGATCTACGGACCAATCTGCGTTGACGGTGAATATCGACGTCGCATGAACCACGAGCTGTATCTGCTATACAACGACATGAATATTGTTAAACGTATCGAGATGCAGCGATTGCGTTGGCTAGGCCATATCATAAGAATGAGCGATGATGAACCCGCTAAAAAGGCGTATGAATACATGCCACATGGCGGTTCACGCAGAATTGGCAGGCCAAGGAATAGATGGCGCAAACAAGTGGATGATGAGATGACAAGGCGCGGTATTCCAGTGTGCAAAGCAACAAATAGAGAGGAATGGAGATCTCTTCTTAGTTCGGCCTATAGAACAAATGTTCTGTAATGGGCCAGCTAAGTAAGTAAGTAAGTACGAGATAAGATACAGGGAAAAATGATGGCAGCATATAAAAAGAATGAAAGGTTGTATAATGCAAAAGCTAAAGATAGAAAAGTATTTATCGGACAAGAGGTCATACGAAGAAATTTTGTACAAAGTTCTCATTTGAATCACTTTAGTTCAAAATTAGCACCTGTTGGCATTAAAGCTGTAGTTCTACGAAAGATTGGTAAAGTAAATTACGAGTTAAAAGATTGTGATAGTGGAAAGATTGGAGTTTATCATATGAAAGATATTTGGACATAGTGTATTTAATTTTTTTTTTTTTTTTTTTGTAAGCGTGGTATGGTTTGTGACAGCGGGAAGTTACAAGTAATTTCACTATAAAAAAATAAAAACTGTATTCGATTATTTTTGTTACAACTGTTTAGGCTATGAATTTCGAGTTGGAAAATTCCAAAATTTTCTATACATATATTGTACAGAAAATATTAAAATTCATTTCACTTCAAACAGTTAAAGCGTAAAGACTTTCCCATTTAATCCAAATAAATATAAAACAGAAAACATAAAAAGGACAATTTTGAAAATTTGTTATCCTTTCAAAACGGGAAATATTAAAGGACACACGGAAATTTTATATTATAGGAATTTTATCTCGGTAAGCATAGCGTTTTCTTTGTGAAATATTTTCGTGTTGACAATAAATAAAAATCATTTCATTGTATAGTCCGCCGATTCCTCACAGAATCGGCGAATCCGAGATCAACTAAAGACCTTCAATCGCTGGAAAATATTATATATAATTTTGAACGCCCTTAACATCCCTGATCCTGAAATTTGGTTTCTGAGAATATAATCCTGTTAAAAAAAAGAAACCATAAATTTTCAATGAAAATCAAACCGAAACGAATTTATCTGACAATTGTTATTTGAATTAAGAAAAATCTTAAACCGGATTTGTAAACTTTATAATTAACCAGCCGCAACAACAGCAATTAAGCTCATTTAAAGAAGATTCTCGCTAAGGAGGGAATAAAATCTAAACCAATTTCTCCTTAAACAGGACATCTATTGGGACCTTTTACAATTATGCATTCAACCCAATAGACTATTATTCAAGCATTTTGGCAGTTAAAGCAATAGCAAATTATCAACTTTGAAATCTTTTGAACCACGGAGTTCCAGATTTTTATGTTTAAATTTTTACACATTTGTTTCAATCATTCGCATTAATCAGTAGTATACTTAAGGATTGAGCTAAGCAAACATAATCTCATTTCTATAATAACAGCCGGATTTACCTATTGAGCAACCCAAAGTCAACAGGCCTGATGACATCGCGGGAGTTAAATGGTGAGTTATCCTTCTAATAATGTTTGTATTAGCTCTTGAATCATTCATATTATATTAAAAGATCTCGTTGAGACATCTAATAGAACACTACATCGCATAATATAGATATATTTATTTCTTTTTTTTCGTCTTACAAATTATAATAATTAATATATCCATAATATAATATTATATTGGATCATATTTAATGTTCACCAATATTAACTCTTACTATTGTTTACCTAATTGTTAAATATAATTATAATGAAATCTTAAGTTCACTCAATTATTATTTGCGAAAAATAAAGGTCTGTAAGTAAGAGGTCAATAGGGCTGAAATATAATATCAGCATGGTAGGGTGGGTATGCTGAGGCAGTATAATACCATCTTAAACTGTCCCCCATGGTAACATCATCATCATTTATTTCCCCTTCTCCCTTCTATTTTCCTATTTTATCTATTCTTTCCATTTCTATTCTATCTATACAAAGAGCTACCTTATTTTAACTTTTGTGTATACGAAACCGTGTCTACTTCCAAAGGGAAAAGAACTGCCCCAAGACTGAGCACGGCCGGGGCAAGGAGGTAGCCACTCCTGGAGGAAGTAGGGCCCGCGTGGTGGTTCGTTACATAAATTAAATGGCGCCCAACGTGGGGCCAGCAAAAGCCGTTATCTGGCTATCTGACACCATTAAACAGTAATTCAACACCTTAATGCTGGTTCCCTTAAAACATTCTTTCTAACTTTAAGATCTTTTAAACGGTTTTTGGATTTACGATTTTAGCTAATGCGAATTTCGTACCAGATTTCTTTTGGGAGAACTTTTTCTCTATCCTTATTTCTTTTAAATTATTTCAGAATGGATTTTGTTAAATGGTTGAAATCGTTTAACTACCGCTGCCGTAGTTTAGAGGAATAATTGTTCCTACTTTTCTGTTCTATCGTTACATCCCTGTACTATCGTGGATAGGACTTAATTGAATGATTTTATGTCGTTTTATTACCACCTCGTTAGTTCAGAGATATCTTTAATTGTACTCTTAGGTTATAGAGGACTTGTATTCTTGGTGTTTATGCTGAGAAAATACCCTATATTCTGAAGTACATTAATTTTCTTTTATGATGATGTTACTATAACATATTTCCTCTACTTATAGTACCTTTATCTGAGTAGCAAATTATATTATAATATTGGTCTTAAACCTTTGAAATTTATATTTTTGCGCTGGTTGAATAAACTAGGTTTACATTTGTATATTAAATCCGAATTTTATAATATTAAATAAACGTATAATGCCGGTTACGCGTAGTAACGAGAGAAATACTAATAGCGATGCACAAGCAAATGCATCTTATGTGTTAGAGGAAGATGATACTAGTTCACCTGGGGTGGCTCATAGAACTAGGTCTAGGGTAAGGAATTTACAGGCAGATCGGTCTAGGACACTTTCTGCCAGTGTTGAAAGAACGAGTAGAGTAGATGAAAGTAGAATCCGTTTATTAATTTCAGAATCTATTACTGATATGCGCGCTGAAATTACATCTACTATCACCAACGAAATTGAAAGGGTAGTTCAGGGCCTACATATAAATGGAAATTCTACCGAAGCCAGACATTCTAATAATTCAGAAATGAGATCGGGATCCGACAGAAATGCAGGTTCAAACAACATTAAAAATCCTGAAAAGATTATGAATACAATTCGAAATTGGAAGTTATCATTCTCTGGTTATAAAACGGATATACCAGTCGAAGAGTTTATTTATAGAGTAAATATTATGACCACTAATACCCTTGGTGGCAATTTCGAATTGTTATGTCGTTATATTCATATTCTGTTTGAAGACAAGGCGTTGGAATGGTATTGGAGGTACCATCGTCAGAATGAGGTAGTTGAATGGACTGGCTTATGTACATCGTTAAAGATACAATACAAGGATTGCTTTACTGATTTCGATTTGAAGGATGATATTCGTCGAAGGAAACAGCGACAAGGCGAGATGTTCGACGAATTTTATGATTCCATCATGACGTTAGCTGATCGACTACGAGTGCCTATGTCAGATGTGGAACTATGCGAAACTATGGTTCGAAATCTTAGATCAGAAATAAGGCATGAATTACTTCATTTGGAAATATCAAGTGTTTCCCAGCTAAGAAAATCCGTGAGAAAACACGAAAAATTCGTTAGAGAGTTGCAAGCTTCTAACAAGCGGAACCGATACTGGAATAAAGACCAAGTTGCCGAAGTTGACAACGAGGGACTTCAGGACCTTGATGAATCGGACAACGGCGACGTAATGGAAGTTCATCGTGATGTTACGTGTTGGAACTGCCGTCAGAGTGGTCACACATATAAAAGTTGCATGAAGGACCGAACAATATTCTGCTATGGTTGTGGTCTGATCAATACTTATCGACCAACTTGCCCTAAATGCAACGATCCGGGAAACGTCAAAAAGGGTGTCCCTCAGATGAAGAGAGGACATCCCAAGAAATAATAAGCTTACCTTCACAAGTGAATCTAAACCAGACACAAAATAAAGATGAAAATATTTTACATAGACTTACAACAACCGGACGTACACATATTAACTTTAAACACGGAAAGCAAAAACGTAATTCGAGACGAATACAATCTTTCTGGAGAAGATTGAAATCATTTAGGAGATATACAATTGCCTCCATAACTACAGTGAATAATGACAATAGACCATATATCCCCATCACTATCGACGGGAAACTATATTTCGCTTTATTGGATAGTGGTGCTAATAAAAGCGTTATCGGGGGTGAATTGTGTCGCAAAATTCAGAATTTACCAGTGTTTAGAAAATGTCATGGAAACGTGAAGACGGCCGATGGCCAGAGACAAAATATATCTGGCATTGCCAACGTGAAATTTATGCTTCAAGATTTTGAATATAATTTTGAGTTTTTAGTTATTGAGTCAATAAAACAAGACATAATTTGTGGTATTGACTTTTGGAAGAAATTTAATATTTCAATATCCATGACCAATGAAATTGGAGAGATTGGAAATACTGATTCAGACGATGTATACATAGAGTTGTCTAAGGATGAGAAACGGAAGTTGGACACGATGGTAGAAATGTTCCCGAGTTCTGAGCGAGAAGGATTGGGGTGTACACATTTAGTTGAGCATTCAATAGATACTGGTGATTCAAAGCCGATTAAACAGAGGTATTACCCCATATCTCCGGCCAGAGAGAAGATCCTGTGTGAGGAAATCGACAGGATGTTGTCACTCGGTGTTATCGAGGAATGCCCCCAGTCACCATGGTCGTCACCAGGTGTGTTAATAGTTAAACCG